>NW_028237484.1:0-22194 GCF_017979445.1 Akebia trifoliata
GTTCTGAGGCTCTTTTTAGAGTCATCCCCCAGTGCCTCAGTATTGGGTGAATATCGATCGAGCAATGGGACTTAGGATTTTGGGAAATTTTTGCCGTTCACAGTTTATACTCGTGCGGGCCAGGAGTTTTCACTTTTTTTTTCTCATTTTTTTATGTTATTTTTTTTTTTTGTTTTTTTTTTTTATTTTTTTTTTTGTTCCCTTATTGCCCCCCTGGTGCCAGTTACGGTTTTCACCAGACCCGGTTTCCACATTTTTGCGCATCGATGCCTTTTAGGTTTTCATCGTGCCGGTGGCTTTGATCTTGCCATAGTCTTATTTTTTTACTCATAGCGCCCTTTCGATTTTTCACTATGCCCTTTCAGACTATGCTTGTATTTTTTTGGATTTTTACATTACAAATCTTGCTTTGAGCCTCTATGTCTTTGTGGCTTGGTAACTCAAGTTGAGTTGCGAGATCGGCGACTCTACTCTTGTAGTGGCACTCTTTCTTGAGTAACAGATCTAGATTCCCTTCTCGAGTGTGCTGACGACTATTTGTGGCTCGGCAACTCAAGTTGAGCCGCGAGATCGGCTACTCTACACTTCGAGTACTCTTTTTTTGGAATATCTGACCTGGACTCCCTTCTCGTGTCTTCCAACGACTAATAAGACTTGAGGTCCGGATCAAGTTACAAGATCATTTATGCTACCACCGTCATTATGATACCTTAGAACATTCCCTGATCTGAAAGGACTTTTGGTGGGACGAAATGTTGGCTAAGGCTAAATGTAATGGAAAGGTACAAAAGAGGTTAAGGTCTGAGTTTATCTAAAGTGGGCTAGACATGGGGTTTGTTTATTTTTGTTTCGAAAAGGTGATCTATGTCTCCTCCCAGCGTCTCTCGAACTTGTTTAGGCTGGAGATTTGGGTCGAGCTCAGATCAAATGTCCGAGTTTTTGAATTTTTTGATTTTTTTGTATTTTAGCCGTTCACAGTTTATCCTCATGCGGGCCAGGAGTAACTGATGCTTTGACTTTCTGATTTTCCTTTTCTTCTTTTTTTTTTTGTTTTTTTTTTTTTTTTTTTTTTTTTTGTTTTTTTTTTGTTTTGTAATGTTGACTTGCCCCAGTCTTAGGTTGTGAAATGAACGTGATGGCTCAAAGGGGTTGACTAGGGTTAGATAGTTGTTTTCAGGATAGCAAAGATGGCCTTTCGTCATCTCAGGGTCAAATCTTAGGCGTAGTACTCTTAACGGTGTCAGCATTGATCGGTTGAGGGAAGACTTGTCCGTCCATCTCTGTAAGGATCAAAGCTCCTCCCGTCATCACCTTCTGCACAATGAATGGTCCCTCGTAGTTTGGTCTGAATTTTCCCCTAGCATCTTCTTGTATCGGTAAAAAAATTTTCAAGACAAGGTCTCCTGGTGAGAAATTTCGGGGTTTGACTTTCTTGTTGTAAGCCCGTGCGATTCGTCTTTGATAGATCTGTCCGTGGCAAATGGCTGCAAGGCGCTTCTCTTCAATCAGATTTAGTTGATCAAATCGAGCTTGGACCCATTCTGTTTCATCTAACTCTGCTTCTTTTAAGATCCGGAGGGAGGGAATCTCAACCTCGACGGGTAAGACTGCTTCCATTCCATATACCAATGAATACGGAGTTGCCCCAGTTGAGGTTCGAAATGAAGTCCGGTAAGCATGAAGGGCGAAAGGCAACATGCCGTGCCAATCCTTGTAAGTGACTGCCATCTTCTCTATGATTCTTTTGATATTCTTATTGGCGGCTTCAACTGCTCCGTTCATTTTGGGCCTATAAGGTACAGAGTTGTGAGTGATCTGGAAGTCCTTGCACATCTTGATCATATCCTTATTTTTGAAGTTCTTGGCGTTGTCCGTCACTAACCCACTAGGAAGCCCATATTTGCAGATGATTTGTTCTTAACAAACTTCAGAACAGTGCTCTTGGTGACATTTGCATAAGAAGCTGCTTCTACCCATTTTGTAAAGTAATCGATAGCGACCAGGATGAAGCGGTGCCCATTTGAAGCTTTTGGCGAAATCTGTCCAATAACGTCCATGCCCCAGAGTGAGAAGGGCCAAGGAGTAGTCATATTGTGCAACTCTGAAGGTGGCGCGTTGATCTTATTGGCATAGATCTGGCAGAGATGGCATTTACGGACGTGTTGATAACAATCACTTTCCATGGTAGTCCAGTAATATCCCATTCTCATGATCTTTTTAGCAAGCATGTGACCATTCATGTGGGGTCCGCAGACTCCACCTACTGCACTGTTTCGATCAGTCGTTTTGCTTCTATTTCTGCCACACATCGGAGTAATACTTCATGATGTGATTTCTTGTACAGAATGCCATTGCTCATGAAGAATTGGCCTGCTAGCTTCTGGATAGTCCTTCGATCGTTAGACGTTGCGTCTGATGGGAGAGTTCGATCTTCGAGATAGGCTTTGATGTCTGAATACCATGGCTTTTCTTCAGATTCTTCAACTTCGACGGGTAGGCAGTAAGCTGGCTCGTCTTGAAGTCCAATCTCAATAGGGTCAATGACTAAGTCCTCTGAGATACTGATCATGGAAGCGAGCGTTGCTAGTGCATCAGCAAATTGATTCTTGGCTCTCGGCATATAAGTGAATGAGATTCTATCGAAGCGTGAGCTTAGTTCCTCTAGATACTCATGGTAAGGGATCAATCTTTGCTCTCGAGTCTTCCATTCTCCAGTCGTCTGATAGACTCTACTAAGCTTGAATCTCTGAAAACATCGATCTCATCTACCTCGAGGTCCAGTGCTGCCTTTAACCCTGCTATGCACGCTTCATATTCAGCCTCATTATTAGAACATTGGAACTTCAGTCTGATTGCAATTGGCACGTGAGACCCATCTGGTTTGATCAAGACTGCCCATATTCCGTTTCCTTTTTGATTTGCTGCTTCGTCGAAATACATTTTCCAACCTGGTTCTTCATCATCGTCCTCAATCTCAGTGAGCAATATGGCTTCGTCAGGAAAGTTTGTCTTCAATGGTTCGTAATCAGGCAATGGATGCTCGGCTAAGTGGTCGGCGATGGCTTGCCCCTTGATGGCCTTTTGAGTGACATAGGTGATGTCAACTCGATAATAGTAATTGCCATTTTGCAGTACGACCTGTTAGTGCTGATTTCTTGAAGAGATACTTGAGCGGGTCCATTCGAGCAATGAGCATGGTCGAGTAACTGAGGAGGTAATGGCGTAGTCGTTGAGATGCCCAGACCAATGCGCAACAAGTCTTCTCGAGTGCCGAATACTTTACCTCATAATCAGTGAACTTTTTGCTGAGATAGTAAATGGCTTGTTCTTTTCTGCCTGACTCATCATGTTGCCCTAGTACACAGCCCATAGACGTTTCTTGCACCGAGATGTACATCAGTAAGGGTCGCCCTGGCGTAGGAGGAACCAAGACTGGTGGATTGAGCAAATATTTCTTTATCTTGTCGAAGGCTTCTTGACAGTCTTCGTTCCATGCTTTGGCATATCTTTTCTGAGTAGCTTAAATATCGATTCGCAAATAGGCGTGAGTTGCACAATGAATCTGCTGATATACTGTATTCTACCCATAAATGCTCGGACGTCTTTTTCTGATACCGGTGCTTTCATTTCGAGGATGTACTTGGTCTTTGCTGGATCTATCTCGATGCCTCTTCTACTGACGATGAAGCCTAGCAGTTTGCCTGATGTTGCCACGAATACACATTTTGCTGGATTGAGCCTTAAGCTGTATTTTCTTAGCCTATCGAACAACTTTTTCAGATTTACCAGATGGTCTTCTTCTATGCCCGATTTAGCGATCATATTGTCTACGTAGACTTTCATTTCTTTGTGGATCATGTCGTGGAATAAAGCCGTCATTGCACGTTGATAAGTTGCCCCTGCGTTTTTAAGCCCAAACGGCATGACTTTGTAATGAAAAGTGCCCCAGGGTGTAATGAATGCTGTCTTCTCTTGGTCTTCTTCTGCCATTTTTATCTGATTGTACCCGGAGAACCCATCTATGAATGAGAACATACCATGCCCTGCTGTGCTATCGACTAGAGTGTCGATGTGAGGCAGTGGAAAATCATCCTTAGGACTGGCTTTATTCAAATCCCGATAGTCGACACACATTCTTACTTTCCCGTCCTTCTTTGGTACCGGAACGACATTGACTAGCCATTCGGGGTACGTGGAGACTGCGAGAAATCCTGCTTGAAATGAAATGTTTCATCACTTCATCTTTGACTTTGAGTGTCCATTCTGGCTTAAGTCTTCTTAACTTTTGCTTGATCGGCTTGCTCCCAGGAGCGATCGGCAGTTTGTGAACAACGAGATATGTGTCTAAGCCAGGCATATCTTTGTAGGACCAGGCGAAGATGTCTTGATAGTTACGCAATAGTTCAATCATTTATTCTTTCTGCTGAGGGGTTAACAAGGCTCCGATTTTCACAACACATGGGTCATCTTCAGTGCCGAGATTGACCGAGTCTGTATCCTCAATGTTTGGCTGAACACCTTTTTCATGTAGTTCTAACAGGTCCTTGATTTCTTTAGGAGGATATTCCACTTCGTCCTCAGACTCTTCCTCAATTCCCATGAGATCGAAGTCGAGTTCGAAATCGAAGTCATACTCGTCCTTTTCATATCCTGTTCTGTCCAAAGGTCCATCATCCGATTGAGACAAACCCCTTAAATTCTGAGAAAACTCTTTTTTGGATTTTTGAAATATTTATTTTTTGAGATTTTGAAAGCTTTTGATTTTTTTGTTTTTTGCCAATTTTGACTTTTTTAATTTTTGAAGAATTTTTGATTTTTTTGGTTTTTTAGTGCTATTTTCCGGACATCTGAAATAAGAAGAGCATCATGCATTAGTAAAGATAGGGAGCCCTCAAAACAGTCTTCACCCGAGGACGAGGGCTCGCTATCATCCTCGGGCAAACTGATGTTGCCTAACGGCATTTTTTTGGAGGCCTCGACAGCCTCAAGTGTCAATGGGAATTCTTCCCAGTTGTACAGTGTTTCCCCTTCTCTGAGAGAGGGCGGATGAGATGTGAAAGTGATGTGTTGGGTGATTTGGTTGGTGGTTCGGAGATAACCATGATCTCCGATTGATGTTGTTGTTGTCAAGTTGGGGCACAGTCCCTCCCAAACTCGGCGGGATGACGACTGATGCCCAGTCAATGCCCTTTGGAAAGGGTGATTTGTTTCCATAGCTAGTAGTGATTTCCACTTTGATGGATTTTAGAGCGGTCTCCGATGGACTTTCCTCGGAATCCCCATTGAACAAAACGTCAATGCCTTCTACGAAGGATGATTGGGACTCGACGATTGGGTCTTTGTGCATTGTGTGCGATATTTACCTTTTTTGGCCTTTTTGCCAATGGCAGTTTTGATAAATCATCAGGTCTGATATGGGATTTCGGGAATTAACACTGATGTGAGGGACTCGACCAAGATTCCAGATGTTCGGCTCACGATTTTACTTTCTTGCTAGTCGAAGCTCTTCTTCTTATCATTCATTTTTGCAATATCCCTTTTCGTAGGTCTAAAGCCTAGACCAAAATAAGGAGTATGCTTCACTGCTTCGACCGGCGTAGCTCTTCCTCTTCCTCCTGGTCCCAACCCTCGCTTGGGTCGGTAGCCTCCCCTTTTCATAATCCGGCCAATCATAAGGTTTGCTCTCGATAGCTTTGCCTTTACCTTCTCCTTCCCCTTCTCGATGTGATAACAGCCGCGAATTGGTACGAATGGTAGAGTGCCTTGTCCTTCGTCATCTCTATATCAATGAAAGACACGTCTGGGACTCTCTCAGCTGCTGGAATAAGGTTCTCTGCCAATACTGATATCATCCTTTACCCCATGATAAATTTGACTCTTTGGTGCAACGAGGAAGGCATAGCTTCGGCAGTATGGATCCAAGGCCTGCCCAGTAACAAGTTGAAGGTCGTTTGTATTTCCATGACTTCAAACGTCACTTCAAAAGTGCAAGGTCCCTTGTGATTGGGAGGTTTACTTCGCCCAACGAGTCCCTTCTCGAACTATCAAACCCTCGAACAACCTTGTTGTTGGGTTTCACATACGACCAATCGGCGTTCAACTTTCGGAAGGTCTTAAGCGGACAAACATTAAGCGCTAAGCCGTTGTCAATCAGCACCCTGGCAACCATCATGCCCTTGCATATGACCATAATGTTTAGTGGCTCGACGTGCCCCGTCCCTTCAGGTGTAAACTCACTTTCAGTGAAAATAATAGGATGGGGGCCATGATTTTGCCAACTGTTTCCTCTAACTGCGCTGGTGTCGTGTCGAAGGTACATGTGATCCCCCTAGGACTTTTAATAATGCCTTTTGGTGCTCTTCCGATTTTTGCATTAGTCCTAGGATGTTGACTTGGTCTGGCTGCTTATTCAATCTGTCTACTATGTTATGCTCTCTCTTGAGGATGAGCTTAATGAAGTCTGTAGCTTCTTTGTCTGTCACTTTCACCTTTTCTTCCATCTTTTCATCCTTATATAGCTTGTCTTTTCCCTTTGCTTTTTTTTTTCTTCATCGGTCACCTCTTTTGCAGTCTCTTTGCTTTCTTCCCTGATTTTCACCTCATTTTTTGACAATTTCTGACACTTTCCCGCCCTGGTTATACGACCTATATCAGCCACCATTGCTTTCTTCATTGTTTCGACCCCGGCGGTTGTAGTGATGGTAGTCTCATAACTCCAAGGAACTGCTTGGATAGAGTTATAAGGAATGGTTTGGGTGAGTGTATGGTCATGGGGGGGTGGATCGGGTTTCATATTGAGAATGAGTGGTGGTGGTGATTTGGATGGAGTGTATGGGATGACGAGTGGTGGACGTGGAGATGAAGTGTATGGTATATGGAGGGGGGTCGAGTTGATCCTTGTGGACATGGTGGCGTGTAGGGTATAACAAGGGGAGGCCGGGTCATATTTTGATGGGGGTGATCCGTAAGGAATGACTAAAGGTGGTCGAGTGGTAGTATCTTGATGAGGGGGATGGATGGTGAGGTTGGCCATTCTGAGAGGTAGCTGCGAATTTTGTGATGGATTTGTTGCACAGTGGTTGACTGTGTTAATCGTTGACATCTTTGATTTTTGGGTTAAGTGGACCCTGATTCTCGTTCCGACGGGTGCTATTAGATCTGAAGGATTGAAGTCAAATTCTTCGCAGATGACATTTACCCTGTGCCCACTCCCCTCCCCATTATGAGTAGGTAGGGGATTTGATTGATGTGTTCTGTTGTTGGGGTGGGTTGGGAGGTCCATCCAGGATAAGAGCCTTCTTATCAATTAGATTCTGCACCTGATGTTTGAGCTGCCAGCATTGGTCTGTGGAATGTCCAGGTGCACTCATATGAAATTCACAGAACAAATTGGGGTTGTACCCTGGCCCCTTGGCAGCCTCAGGATTTGGCGGACGTTTTGCGAGATATTCACCCCTAAGCAAGATTGGTAGTAACTCAGATAGTGTCATGGGTAACCTGGTAAATACTCTATTTACTCGGTTCGGTCTTGCTTGCTGATTCTGCCCATACTGTTGTACTGGCTGTGCTGGCATGGCTTGTGGAGGAACTGTTCGGAAGGGATTCTGCGGTGCTGGAGCCCAAAGCTCGAGCGCGGTACTGGCACCCAAGGTGCCTGTGGCCTTTGAGCTGGTGCCTGAATGATGAGAAGTTGGTTGGGTTGTACATTATTGACCTGGGTATCCTCTTTCTTTTTGACAAAAGGCACTGATTTCTTTTGTGCCGAGGTCCCCGCTGCTGCACTCAAGGCTGTAAAGTCAAATATTAAACCAGTTCGGATCCCGTCCTCGACCCGGTCTGCCACTTGAACTAAATTCGAGAATGTGCCTGTAGTGTGTCCAACCAAATGAGTGTAAAAGACATGCCCCAGTGTTGAGATAAACGTAGTGTTCATCTCCTGTTCAGTCATTGCGGGCCGTACTTGTGAAGCGGACTCCCGCCATCTCTGGGCGTATTCTTTCACTGTTTCCTTATGTTTCCTCGTCATCTTAGTCATATCGTTTCGATCCAGACCCACATCTGTATTGAACCGGTAATTGTGCCAGAACATTTCAGCCAAGTCCTGCCAACTCTTGATGAGTGTATGGTCCAATCCTGAGAACCACTTGAGAGCCGGTCCTGTCAAGCTTCTTTGGAAAAAGTTGTACCAGCAGTCTGTCATCCTCGCCGTATTGGCACATTGATCCGCAATACAATTTGGGTGTGACAGAGGACACCCAACACCATTATATTTCTCAAATTTCGGGCATTTAAACTTAGCCGGCAGCTGTGCGTTGGGATAGAAGCATAGGTCCCTGAATCTTGTTCCTCCCAAAGTATTTGTGCCTTTCATCCGTCGCATTTCCTCTTGGAGAGATTCAATCTGTCGGGCCATTTTGTCGTCAGTAGCACTCTTAGCTTCAGGAGCCCTAAAGTCACACTCGTCATCTGGGATCACCATCGGGGTGGTGTTGATTCTGTGGTATATAAAGCGGAGGACCCTGATATATTGGCACAGTAGGAGGTGGGGTGGTTTGTTGTTCTGGTCGTATTTGCTCAGGGGGTTCGGGGTTTGACCCGGATGCTTGATGCTGAGTAGCCTGTGCTTGCAGAAAATTAGTGCTGCTCAAGACAGCCGCCAAGATTTGTTCCTGCCTTTTCGTTGTTTCTAACAGCTTTGCTATCATTGCATTAGCTTCGGCCAGTTCATTTGTAGCAGGCTGTGGTTCATCTGAGTTACTCATAGTTGATGAAGATGATCAGAGAAAGTAGGGAGGCTTCTCGGGATGTTTGTACTTTTTTCGTTTGGCCACCTGTGGATACAGAAGACCAAGTGTTACTATCTTACTTACAAAAAAGGAAAATGCATGATGTTTATTAGGTCCGGTAATTATTATGGGATGGTACTCAAAAAGGGAAATTTAGTTAGGTGCTTGAAATCATGGTTCGTCAGTGCGGAGCTGGATTATTTTTGAGAGAAAATAATTACATCAGCACGAAGCTGGCATCGACACGGGGGTCGGTAAAACGGTTTGAAAAGAAATTACATCAGCACGGAGCTGGCATCAACACGGAGCCGGTAAAACATTTTGAAAAGAAATTACATCAGCACGGAGCTGGCATCGACGTAGAGCGGTGGGTAAAACATTTTGAAAAGAAATTACATCAGCACGGAGCTGGCATCGACACGGAGTCGGTAAAATATTTTGAAAAGAAATTACATCAGCACGGAGCCGGCATCGACGCGGAGTCGGGTAGGATATTTGAAAAGAAATTACATCAGCACGGAGCTGGCATCGACACGGAGTCGGTAAAAAATTTTGAAAAAAAATTACATCAGCACGGAGCTGGCATCGACACGGAGTCGGTAAAATATTTTGAAAAGAAATTACATCAGCACGGAGCTGGCATCGACACGGAGTCGTTTAAAACGTTTTGAAAAGAAATTACATCAGCACGGAGCTGGCATCGACGCGGAGTCGGTAGAATATTTTGAAAAGAAATTACATCAGCACGGAGCTGGCATCGACACGGACTCAGTAAAACATTTTGAAAAGAAATTACATCAGCACGGAGTTGGCATCGACACGGAGTCGGTAAAAACGTTTTACAAAAGGTAATTTCATCAGCACGTAGCTGGCATTGACACGGAGTCGGGAAAGTATTTTGAAAAAAATGTAATTTTCGAGATAAATCGAGTTAGAATAACCCATGTTCTTGGCAGCCCCCAATTCAGTTCTGTGAAATCATCGTCGGCCAGGCAGATCTCCAAGGAAGAGGCGGCGCACAGTGGCACTCTTAAATCACCTTGTTCCCTGAATAGACGTAGTAGTTTATCCCCCTCGTATCAACAGGGTAAGATCTTTCTAGGCACCGACTTTGATCAAGGACTGCAATTGGTGCTTTTTTTGAATTTTTTTTTTTTTTTTTTGTAATAAAAGTTGAATGCATTGGAGTCGATTGATCAGTTGTTATCTTTGTTAGATCATAGATGGATCATGAACTTGATTCGCTATGAGTCGTGGACTTGATTTGTTCTGGATCTGGGTTGTGGACCTAGTTGAAGTGGATCTGGGTCGTGGACCCAGTTGGACATGGATCTGGGTCGAGGACCCAGTTGGACATGGCTCTGGGTCGTGGACCCAGTTTGGTTGGATCTGGGTCGTGGACCCAGTTGGACATGGATCTGGGTCGGGAACCCAGTTGGAAACGGATCTGGGTCGTGGACCCCGTTTTGTTGGATCTGGGTCGTGGACCCAGTTGGACATGGGTCTGGGTCGTGGACCCAATTGGAAATGGATCTGGGTCATGGACCCAGTTTGATTGGATCTGGGTCGTGGACCCAGTTGGAAACGGATCTGGGTCGTGGACCCAGTTTGATTGGATTGGGGTCGTGGACCCGGTTGACATGGATCTAGGTCGTGGACCCAGTTGATTGGATCTGGGTCGTTGACCCAGTTTGATGCGGATCTGGGTCGTGGACCCAGTTGATTGGATCTGGGTCGTGGACCCAGTTTGAAATGGATCTGGGTCGTGGACCCATTTTGAAGTGAATACTCGATGAAAGACAAGTTTGATTATGACCGAGATCGATAGTGAGCTGTGTCGGGCAAAATCCGTTTTGAGTAGGATCGATTATGAGTAGTAGGCCCTGAGTTTTCTAGTAAATGAATCATTTGATCATTTTCAAACTTTAAAACTCAAAATAAAAAAAAACTTTAAGAAGAAACGTTGTTAAGACTGACGTAAGGAACAAAATGAGCAAAAAAAAAATTTTTTTTTTTTTTAGGTCCGTTTTTCATGCACAGACCTAACACTTTTGGCTAGTCCGTGCTTCAAGTACGGACCAGAACATCAAAATTTTTTTTTTTTTTTGGGTCCGTTTTTCATGCACGGACCTAACACTTTTTGGCTGGTCCGTGCTTCAAGTACGAACTAGAACATCAAAATTTTTTTTTTTTTACTGGTCCGTGCTTCATGCACGGACCTAAAAAAATTTGCCTAGTCCGTTTTCTAAGCACGGACTTGACAAATTCTTGAGTCCGTGCTTCAAGCACGGACCGAACCTTTTCTGGCCTTCAACCTTGCTCGTTTTTATCCTATCCCATTTGGCCCGAAACTTTTTGGTCCAACCTTGCTCTGAGGCACAATGGTTTGGCTTGTTTCTGAGTTTGAGGCACATAGCCTCTGTTTTTTGGCTTGGGCCACAAAGTGTGACTTTTTTTTTTATGGTGCAATTATAAATAAAACGACTTCCCCCTTTTACCTAGGGGGACATAAAACAACACGTAGAACGGGAAACTTCCTAATATCTATACAACTTGCCATCGTGGGCTACAAGAAAAGCAATAAAATAAAATTACAACACACACACGTGGGATGGATACGGAATTAAATTTTGGAAACCTTAGTGTCCTTTGTCTATTAGTTACGCTTCGATGCATGCGGTTTGTAGGTAGTTTTCCGGCTACCCATTCTTCAAACCTTGATGGACACCGAAGTGCACACATCTTAGGTTGGTGAATGGGGTGGATGTTCTCCTCCCAGCCACCCAAAATAGCGATCTCGGGGGCTTGAGAGTACCGGCATCCGGGGTTAGAAAATTAAATGGGAGGGGGGTGGCTTATGCATAAGGGTATGAATCGCATGTGCATGTGCGTGCCTTTTTTTTTTTGAATCGTATCCATCCTTACATCCCTTGTCCAACAAAATAAAACACATATACAAAGCATGAAATAAGTAAATATTACAAGCATTCTCCCCTGAAAATAAAAATAGAAAAAAGAGACATGAAAAACGTTAGAAGGTGAGCACAAATACGAAAATGAAAACACATTTTTTTTATTTAAAAATAGTGACGAATTGAAAGAGGGTCGGACCCACTAGTATTATCTCCCCAGTGGAGTCACCAAGTTGTGGACATGGATTTTTAATGTTTTTAAAACATCCCTCCACTTTGGGGTGTTTGGAGTCGCCACCATTCAAATGCGGAATTGGATGTGAATGGTCACCCGAATTTGTTTTTTTTTAAAAAATATGTCGCTTTGACACTTTTTGATGACTCTCATAGGATAAAGTGCATGGTCCAACCTTTGATTCAAGGTAAAGGGGTCCATTTATGAAGTAGGAAAGGTGTTAGGCACCCTACTCCACCCACACAACGTGGTAACCTCGGATTCGGTCATTTTTAAATAAAGGAAAATAAAATTGAAAATGGTTTGAGGTGTGCCCACAAGTGTGAGGGGGCTTTGATATTGATTTAGTCCATTGAGGGCACCCTTATTGAAAAAGGGGCCCTTGAAGGACTCAAATCATTGTTGTGTGTATAAAATGTAGAGAAAGGGAGAGTAGAAGTGGGAGTTAGAGGGGATGGTCCTTTTTCAAAACCCCCTTGTCCCAATCTTGATCTTCAAAGCTTTTCTTGATGTTCTTCTTTTGGGCTGACTTGGACTTGCTTCCTTGATTTGCTTGAGAGAAGGTTGAGATTTGAGAGTGGTAAGATGAGTTGAGAATGATGGTGGTTGTGAGGTAGAATAAGAGTAGAGGGTGAGAGTTGAGAGTTGAGTTGAGGTGATTGTGATATTTTTGAGGTATTTTGCTTAATTTTTCATTAGTTGTGGTGAGGGAAGAATGGAGGGGTTTTTATAGAGGTTGGGAGGTTATTTTAAGGGTATAATAGGGTGGGGAATTAGAATAAGGGATAATGGCATGGGTTTGAAAGAAGAAGGGTATGAAATTTGAGAGGGAAATAATGGTAGTTTTGTAATGAGGAAAATGGGTTGTGTTTTAACCCAAATGGTTTGGATCTTATCCAAATCCATTTGGGTAGAGTGCTTGGTGGGGTGAGATGAGTGATGGTTGATGGGTGTAAGAGAGTTGTTTCGAGAATGAGTGTTGAGATGGTTGAAGAGGTAAGGTGTTTGATTTGGGGGGATGGGTAGTGATTGGTTTGATTTTGAGAGGATTGAAGGGATGATGACATGTGGCAAATGGAGAGATGAAGAGATTGGTTGATTGGTGATGGTGGTTGGTTGATTAGTGATGGTGGTTGGTTGATTAGAGAGAAGAGTATGGGGGTGATGGTGGGAGGTATGGGTTGAGGTGATTTTTGTGGGAGGTGTTTTAAAGGAAAGTGATGGATTGAGGTGGGGAGATATGGGTTGTGATGTGGTTGGTTGATAGTGTTAGAGAATGGGGAGTAGGTTAGGGTATGTAGGGTATGGGTTGTGAGGTGGGTGGTTGATGATGTTAGAGAAGGGGATAGGTTAGGTTAGGGTAGGGTATGGGTGGAGTTGATTTTGATTGATTTTTTGGAGAAGGGCGAGTAGATGAGAGAGGTGGAAGGGGATGATGACATGTGTCATCTTTTGGGTTGGATTGATGATAGGTTTGATGTGATGATGATGGGTTGGATTGGGGTTGGGTAGTGAATTGGGCTTTGGGCTTTAGTAATGGTTTGGTAGGGTTTTAGATTGTAGGTTGGGTTGGTTTAGGAATATAGAATAAGGTAGTTTGGGTTTTATGTGATGGGCTTAGGTTAGGTTGGGCTTAGGGGTAGAGAGAGGTTTTGGGGTTCATGGGTTTAAGAAGAATTGTTGGGCTTGGGTAGCATAGTGTTGGGTTTGGGAGTAGGCTTGGATCATTGAGAGAAGGCTTTTTGGGGGGCTTGGGCTTTGAGGGCCCGATGCAACTTTTATCACTATTTTGGCATTTTTGCGTCGAGGACCCACTCAAATTCGGGTGCCTACAGCCACCTAGTACGTTGAGATTTGGCATTGGGATTTGTGTTAACGTTTGACGGGGTATCACATTGTCTATGATGTTAGTGTTGTAAGTTAGTTTATGCACTTATCTCGAACATCTCATCTTACTGCTGTCTATCGTATTCTCAGATATCTTAAGAGATATCCTAATCGAAGTATCATGTTCAGTAATCATGGTCATCTTTGCATTGAGGCATGGACATATGTAGATTATATGGTTCAATGACTGATAGACGGTCTATTTTGGGTATTTAACTAAGGTTGGTTGCAACTTGGTAACTTGGTGCAGTAAGAAACAGGATGTGGTTTCTCGGTCCAGTGCTGAGTTAGAGTACTGAGCTATGGCACTTGGAGTGTATGAGTTGTTGTGGCTCAAGACCTTACTAGTTAATTTGTATCTTCTAGTGATAGTCCATTTTTCCCTATATTGTGACAATAAATCAACTATTAACATAGTGGCAAATTCGATTCAACATGACAGAGCATATTGAAGTTGATCGACCCTTCATTAGAGAAAAGATTATTTCTCGATAGATTTGTATTCCTTTTGTTCTTACATCTCGGCAACTTGCTGATATTCTTACTAAAGGTGTCAGCAAAGCCGCCTTTGAGGGTGTCTTGTCCAAGTTGGGCATTGTTGACATCCACACACCAACTTGAGGGGGAGTATTGAATAACTATTATTTTATTAGTTTTACAGATCTTTTTTCCTTTTTAGACTTTTCACTTATTAGACCATGTAATTCCCTTAAAGCCTAATTTGGGCTTAGTAATGAAATAATTTTTACTGTTCACTTACTTTTAACTGTATCAGAGCATAGTCTTTTGAGAGATTGATCTAGCAAATCCACCTTCCACTATCAACGGTGGAAACACTATCGGTAGGCTACAATTCATTCGAATTTTTTTTAATGAATAAAATCTCCAACTCCTATTCTACAATTTTTATCTCCTTGATAGTCTTCATTTTTCATCATGTATAATCTCGATTGAGATATAATTATCAAGTAATGTTATCCAATCAAATGCTTTTGGGATAGATCGTATGATCTGATTTAGTGACCACCGACTTCGACAAACTCCATGACAAGCGGGATATGATAGTGATGGCTTCACAGACAGTTAATGACCACCAAAAGCACGATGGATACTCGTTGGCAACACCAAGCATTTGTGAGTTCAAGAAATTTGATATTAACCAATCGTGTTTTCCTTATTCAAAGGAACATACAATTGCAAGAGGGTATTGGAGTAATTAGTTATGTTGCATTGTAATATGGTGTACTACGGTACACCGTATCATATCTATTGAAATTAAGATAAGGTTAAATTGTTTTGGTTGAGATTTATTAGGGATATAGTTTATCTCTAGATATGATTTGATTTCTATAAAACCCTATTAGGGTTGCTGTAATTATTATCTAAGAGATTCAATAATATCTCATTCTTCCATATGATATTAGAGGCGGGACTTTCAAGGACCTACGATCTATTGATTGAAGTTATTGGTATGTCATTCTTCTGCTAGCGGTGATAGCACCGCCGACAGACCCTCATTAGTATGTTCAATACCCATTCCACCCTTATTCTATCATCTAGACATTTTAGCAAGCGTATGATAAGCATCGTTCTTTTATTTTGCTACATTTAGTCTCTATTACCATTACATTATAGATCCAATAATCATCATGAATGCTCCATTATCCAATTTGTGTGAAAAAAAAGGAACAATATTTGTTGCTTATGAGAATATTTGGCCTAAAGATCCTCCCATATTATGGTCCATTGAGACCAATTTTCAATTTTAAAGGGACAATAGAGGTTGTTGCCAATGATCATGCCCATGGAGTCGACATTGAACTTATTTTTCTAGTTTGTTAGAAGTCATATTTTTGGATTAAAATCCATCAGGTTTCGATTTAGACTAAACCGATCATGGTCCTATTGAGATCTATTTAAGAATTGAGTGATTTGCTTCTCCTTATTTTCTTTCACAATCAATCACTTCGGATGGATCTTTGTTCTTGGGCAGACACTTTACATTTGGTGGCAAAGTGAGTTTCAATGGCCTAACTTCCTCAACAACAAGCATTTGGTTAAAGATGACTTTAAATCGACAATTTTATGCTTTGAGGCGATTGGTTTCAACAAACTTACAATAATTGTATATCATTATGAGTTTGAGGGGGAATGTTAGAGAATTATGTGTGATGCACTATAATAAGGTTATTGAGATGTATCACATAATTTCTATGGAGATTTGGATCATATTATTAGGGATTTGATTAGATTAGAATTGATTTTGATAAGATTTGGATAAGATCTCTTGGGTTTGTTTTTCTATAAAACCTATTAGGGTTGATTGTAATGTATTCAAATTGAAGGAAATCAATCCATATTTATTCTTCTATAAGCAACTCTCTTAATCAAATAAAGAAATACTATAATGAGATCATAATTGGATTTCATATATTAACCATTTCAAATTAATTTTGAAGGTAAAGCTGAAGTTGATCCATGACCTCAAAGTTGCATTGTAACATATGAACCAACTGAGTTATGTCTAAACCCCATTAATCAGTGCTTTGTTTCTTAATCAAAGCTTTATCTATCTTCTTTATCTTTTTTATTATTTTTATCATGTTAAAATTAAGCAAGTAACATAATAGCATTTTCCATGTCATTTTTTCAAGGCAAATCAGTTCCCGCCTTTTTTTCCATATGTTAGTTCGAAAACCACAGTCACTAGGCTATTTGCCAGTATGAAAATGCTGAGCCTTCTCAAATTTTCACAAAATGCAAGGGCATCTCAAATATTCACAAAAGTGTAGAAGGGCATGTAAATATAACCAACTTTCATTCTTTCAAGTTTCTTTAAAGTGCTTTAATACAAGTCGCGCGCATATACATCCAAGTTTTTGTTCCATACACCCACTTAAAGGTTAAATGTCAATAATGTGTAAGTACGCAAATACCCTTTTGATTTATATTGTGTTCTACTGATACACCCACCCAACATTCACAAAATAGACACAACCATTCATTCTTACCAATTCATCTTACTAATTCGAATGGCTTAAAAATACTAAACAATTTCATTGAAAATACTTCCAAGAAGATTAGTTTTCATTGTTTGATATAAATTAAGCATTTTGACAGATAGAGGTGAGTTGTTTCTAAATCTTTTCATCATCTTTTGTTCTAGGAGTTGTTTATTATCGTTTTTCAATTGAATATGTACAAAGAATTGACTTAATTGTGATCATGTAACTTGCATTTTTTTTTTCAAATTTCCAGAATATTTGGTTATAGTACCAAAATAATAGTACACTTTCAACATGTATTCATCAATTATTGCATCATATTTTTGGTATGTTCATATCGAACAATTTTTTACTTAGGATTCCCATGTATAAGCATTTTCGATATGTGCAAACCGTATAAGGGTGCTAATTTTTTATATGTGTAGACACCCCAATTTGAATAAGGCCCCTCTTGAAAAGGCTCAAAAAAACATATTTTTATCAGAAAACTGTTAATGGGCTTAAGGGCCAAAATCTTCAAAATTCAATCTTTTTATTCAAATTAAAGACCCAAAGACTTATAATAGTCTAACGGACCAATAATAAGGTCAATTCGTCACATAAATCTCCATTCACCACCATCCCATTCCCAAACCTAAAATCAAGCCTCAAACTCATTTTTAATCCTACCTAGGGCCCACCAAACCTCAACAACCCTAAGCCCCCATTTTCACCTACTCTAAAATTAAATCCTTATTCAAACCCAAACTCATGTCCATATCCATATCCATTATCCATAATCTCAATCAATCAAGATCCACACAACCTATGATTATCAAAGTTGACACTTGTCACCACCAGAACCCACCTCCTAAAATCATTCTACCCAACCTCATCATCACACCTAAAAGTTACACAACCCATACCACATGTCATCACCTAACAACATCAAATCATAATTACAAGTCATCCCCACACCCTTCTCCTTAATTAACTCACCTAACTCATTTACCTTATATATTTAGCACACATGTTACCATCAAACTTACCCTCCCAAAACTTAATCACCTAATCCCTTACACAAGCCATTTTTTTAACCAAACACCCACACTCTTCAACTTAACCAATACTCCACTTAAGTATGGGTTGCATAACCAATCCGACTAGATTTTATCCATCAAAAGCAATCCCATTTAACCCTTTTACCTCACTCACCCATCCCTATCCCTAGAAGTAACCATCAACCCCCCAAACCCCTTTGACCCTTTGAAAAACCTATGCTTGAACTTTCCATCTCAAGCTTCATTTTTCATTCAAATCTCTCATCTCTCCCAACCTCTAAAGAAATTTTCTAACTCACCACCCCAACTCACTCAACTCAAGATAAAGAAATACTTCAAAAAAAAAAAAAAAAACAAGATAAGGTATTGTAAGGGTGAAATGACATAAAAAAATCTCCATTTCTCTCCCTATCATTTCCTCCTCTACTTCTCCTCTCTTTGCTTTATTTTTATTTTTTCATCAACCCTAAGATGTAGTGGACACCCTCACCTATACCTAGAAGATTGAGTTTTGGCTCGATCAAAATGATAGGGATTGAAGACATTTTCAAAAGAAACTTTATACAAAATTCTTACACATTTGCACCCATCACCAAATGATTTTGAAGCTAAGGCATTGGGCTTTCTTCTTACCAAAATATACCCTCGATCGATAAGTCCATAAATTTCAAAATATGTGTTGAAAGGCATGGATCATAATAGGGCTCATTCCTTAATAGGGAAGCCCTCATTGGTCTAGGCCGAAATTGAAGTCCTTCATATTCAAGGGCACAAAATCGGATTTTGTCGACTTTCCATTTTATTTCGAAAAAATGACCAAATCTAATGTTACCTCCCAAGGTGGAGGAAATAGGGTACCTAACACCTTCCCTATTCCCTAAAATGGATCATCTTACCTAGATCTTAGGTAAATCAATGTTCCTTATCCATACGAGAGTCGCTACAAATAAAATAAAATTTTCAAAACTATCTTTCGGGTGCCTATTCACACCTTATTCTAAAAAAGAATGGTGATAGCTCCAAATCCAAATAGAGAATGAAAAATCAATGTCCATAGCTTGGCGACTCCACTAAGGAGATCGTAAACCCAACCTTTCTTCGACGTGGTCATTTAAAAAAAATATTATCTTTTTTGTTATATTGTCATTAGTTTGTCTTTTCACTATCTTCTAATGTTTTTGTGTTCCTTATTCATTTTATTCAAGTTGGTAGAATGAATGATTGTAATATTTGTTTATTCTCATGTTATTATTTTGTTGTACTAAAATTGTGGATACTTACACTTGCATGTGCACATGGGTTTTTCTATTTTATGATACAACTACCTTTCATATTGAAAAAAAAATTATCTCAAAGAAAAAAAATAGCAACAATATACTCAAAAACCTGGGAGTAAAAACAACATCGAGATTAATATTTTAAAAAAATCTAAAATTTTATTTAGTTAAAATTTGTTATACCTTACAGTTAAAAACTCTTATCCAAGATGACATTTTCTAGTCTCAATTTCTTCATAAAACTTGTAGATTTCTTCGTTATGTTAGAAACAAGCACATTTGCTGAAATTCGACATCAGAATACAAAGTTGTTATCATTTTACTAATATTGCGTATAAATTTATGCCGCCAGCATTGCTCTTGGGTTTTGACAATGCACTTAATTTTTCAACATTACTTTAGATTTTGGGTACATTAAAATTAGCTAATTTTGAACATTCAACTCTACCAATTTATGACTTTTCTTATTTTCAAAAAAAATTAATAAAAAAAAATAAAATAATAATAAGTATAATTTATCTGTATATATATTTTTATAAGCTTTCTTGTATATCTAAATATTTTCTTTAGGAGCCCATAATTTGATTGACCAATGAACTGTTAAGCATCGTGCACTCATATCATTCATGTACATTTCACATCCTAACTTAATTTACTCAGAAAAATATAGGAAGGGTTCAAAATCGAAGCTCTGGATATTTTATCATCTAAGGGACAAATAGAGAGTCCCAACCCAAGCGACCAATCAAAGACTCGAGCTAGCAATGAATCGATGAGGTTTGAGGTTTGAAGGCATGGAAAGCCTAAGCTTAGAGAAATAAAAGTCGAGCTATGCATTAAAAATCCCTAGGTTAGATTTTCTTAGGACAAAAATGTTGATATTTTGTAGAAGTTCGAGTCAGAAAGACACACCTTCCCCATTTTTTGTTTTTGTGTATTCGATAAAATTGATATCAACCCGATCTGAGTCAACAATTCAAGAATTGACTCGAACATGATTTATTATCCATGATCAGCCTTAATTGGGTCCACTATCCACGATCAACCTTAATTGAGTGTATTATCCATATTCGACCTGTGTTTATGTTATTTGTACCAATAACTAATTTATGGATGAGTGCTCTTGGAGTAGTCGATCTAGGTATGAACCTACGTGCCTATGATTTCGTTTACTAGGAAATCCGTGCAGCGAAAGATCCTGAATTCGATCACCAGAATCAGGTCCACGATCCATATTTAATCCTAACCAATTTGTGTAGGTCCATGATTCATATTCGACCCTAATTGGGTCCACGATCCATATTCAACCTCAATGGAGTTCACAATCGTCTGATCAACCCTAATTGGATTCATTATCCATCATTCATTGATCTAAATTGAAATCACTACTCTTCAAGGACCCCAATGTGTTTAACTATCATTCAATCGACCCTAATCGAATCAACTATCCTTCAATTGACCCTAATCGAATCTATTACTCACGATCGATCCAAATCGGGGTCACCATTTATGATCGACCTCAATCAAATCAGCCATCATCCGATCAACTCCAATCGAGTCTACTTTTTATGATTGACCCAATCAGATCAACTATCCTTGATTGATCCCAATGAGGTCAACAATCATTTGATTGACCCTAATTTGGTCCACTATACTTCAAATTGACCTTCATAAAGTTTAACGACCCTAATTAAGTCTTCCACCTTTTATCAAATCACGATTGATCCCAACTAGGCCCATAATTATTTGATCGACCTAAATGAAGTCAACTATATTTCAATCGACCCCAAACACTATCCTTCATCAACCCTAGTTGGATCCACTATCCATGATTGAACCTAATCAAATCCACTACCATTCAATGGACCCTAATCGGGTCCATTATCTTTTGATCAACTTGAACGAGGTCAATTATTCTTCAATGGATCCGAGGTCAACTATTTTTTATTTATTCTTAATTGAGTCAATTAATCATGATCACCTCAATCATGTCCACCATTATCCAATTAATATTAATCAAGTCCATTATCATTCATCAATCCCAATTGGATTCACCATTCTCAATAACTTTTTTTTTTATAAAAAACTTTAAAAACAAATCTAGGAACTACTTGTAAAGGTCACAAGAACCCGAACACCTTATCCTTTAGCTCCGTGTTGATGCTAGCTTCACTTTAATGCCAGTTCAGTGCTAATGAACTTTTTACAAAATATTTTATTTTACAAGTTTTTCTAGTTTCATGTCAATGAACCTCCAACTTCGTATTGATGAACTCATCTCTTTATCAAAACTTTCCCAGCTCCGCGCTGATGAACTTTTCTTTTCGTTCAAACTTTTTTTGCTTTATGTTGATGCTAACTCCTTGCTAATGAACTTTTTACAAAATCTTCTCTTTTACAAGATTTTCCAATTTCGTGCTGATGAACTCATCTATTTTTCAAAACTTTTCCAGCTTCGTGCTAATGAACCATTTTACAAAATCTTCTTTCAATACATTTCCAATTCCATGTTAATGTTAGTTCTATGCTGATGAACCTCCGGTTCTATGCCGATGCCAGCTCTATGCTGATTCTAGCTTCGTGTGATGCAAGTTCCATGTTTATGTTGGCCTCATACTGATGATTTTTTTATAAAATTATTTTTATTTTAAATGTCCCCAGCTCCAGGCTGATGTTAGCTCCGTGCTGATGAACTTATTCTCTTTCAAACTTATCTAGCTTCTTGTTGATGCTAGCTCTATGTTGACGCCAACTCTGTACTGATGTAACCCATTATTTTGGAATCTGACCTTATGATGATGCCAGCCCTATGTTGATGATCATTTCAAAAAATTATGATGCCTGCTCCATGCTAATGAACTTATTATTTTTCTAACTTATTCAACTCCGTGTTGATGCCAGTTCTATATTGATGTAACCCCTTATTCTGAAAAATCTTATCGACCTTATGCTGATGCTAGCTCCATACTGATGCTAACCCTATGTTGATGATCTTTTCGCATATCTTCCTAGGAATATTTATCGGATATTCATCCTCAGAAAGATATTAATT
>NW_028237485.1:0-21789 GCF_017979445.1 Akebia trifoliata
CGGTCGTACTTGGTTTTAAGTGGTACCTTTTTTCCCCAATATTGTGTGGACTATCTCATTTTACACTCTTTCCTATGCTGAGAAGTTCCGCTTCAGTGTTGAATTCATTGAGATGTGGCGTCAAGCACTGGATATTTTTGTAAACTGGATAGCTTCACACCCTAACTTCAGCTCAGTGAGCATTTGAGGGCCCTTTTATAGGTAGAAGAAGAGGTCAAGTGTTTAAGCTGGAAAGAGTTACAGGAAAAACTATATTATTTTAATATCCCATTATTGCAGTTTGGTATACCAATAAAAACTTCCTCCACACCGAGCAATGCAACTGTTCTGGATGTATCTAATTCAGATTCCACTGCCAGTCCAAAAGCATCAGAAGATCCTTTCTCAAGAGCCTTCTCAGACGAGGCACTCGATTATGAAACCTTGTTGTCAGCACTCGGCATTGGTGGACAGAGCTTAGTAAGGCCCGGACTCCCGTCCTCAAACGATCTATCAAGAGCATCTGCTGATCGGCCCACTCCTGCTGCTGATCTGAAACTGAAGCTACATCTCTACAAGGACCATCTTTTGCTTCTCATTAGGAACCTAAAGGCGGCAAAACGCGAAGTGAAACTAGCTATGAATATTGCTCGTAGTAGAGATTCTTCCAGAATATGCACAATTTTAGGTCATGTGTATGCAACCGAGGCCCTCTGCCGCCTTAACCGGCCAAAAGAAGCTGCTAAGCATTTGTTAGTCTACATGTCAGATGGGAACAATGTGAACTTTCCATACAGTAAAGATGACGGAGAAAATTGTGAACTCAAGAGATTGGTATTTTCAAAAAGAAGCCAGCTGATTTCATGCAAAATTTTAAGGTAAGCTTGTGATATTTGAAAATGGAATCTAGAATGATTTTCGTATGATAAAGATATTTTACGTAAAGGAATTACCATGAAAGGAGAATAATTTGAACATAAGTTGTAGGGAGACTCCAAGATTTTTAAAAGAATAATTGCTTCTCTTAAAATATGGAAAAAACAACAACGAGGACTTGAGTTAGAATTGGAAGATGGCAAGTTGTCCTTCTCTACCTGGTCATTTACATTTGGATTCCCTTCTATTACAGGGTCCATCAAACTCATGTTGAAAGTTCTAATTTCCTCCAGAACAAGATTTTTAACACTCTTGTGTTGCTAGAATCCTTTTGACAATCAGATCAAAAAGCTACTCTACCAAGAACGACTCTTTATTTTTGGACTTCTTGATAACCTAGCTGTGAACTTGATTTTGTTGAAATGTTTTACAGGATGTACAAGCTAAAGTAAGCGATGTTGTTCTTGGAAAAGAAAAATCATTGGAAGAATCAAATCCCGAATATGAGAAACTAAAAAATTGCATCTTTGAGCTTGAAGACCACCTAGCAAAGGCACAAAAGCATGCTTTTCGACTAGTGAAAAGGCACAGAGGTATTCTCTAAATGTGTAAGAGTTGCTTTGTCTTGTCTTCCTGTTTCCACAGAATTGGCCCAGTCCCTATTGGACTTCGGGAAAGCAGTCAAGCTCTTGGGTGCTTGTGAAGGGAAATCGCTTGGGAAGGCATTTTCTGATCTTGGAACAAAATCAGAAATGTTATCAATTAAGCTACAGAATGAGGCAGGGTTACTTTCCATATTCAATCTTTGATGCCATAGTTTGTGAACTTTGTTGTTTCATGAAACATTTCTCAGAATATCTTGTCCAAGACCGGAACAGGATATCGATGGTGCAGGCCGACAACCTTCTAA
Source organism: Akebia trifoliata (assembly GCF_017979445.1). Taxonomy (NCBI): domain Eukaryota; kingdom Viridiplantae; phylum Streptophyta; class Magnoliopsida; order Ranunculales; family Lardizabalaceae; genus Akebia; species Akebia trifoliata. The sequence goes on from NW_028237485.1 coordinate 1,766, forward strand.
TGAATTTTGAAGAACTTTTGAAAGATTATGTTCGTGCAGTGCAATCATTTAAGGTGAGTTCACTTCTTTTTGTGTTATGAAACCAAACCATCGAAAGTACTGACAAGAGCTTGAATCCTTTGGTCAGTTTATTTAATTTAAAAAAAAAGTTGAAATGAATTAAATAATTTAAAAATGAATGATATAAAAACATAGAGTTGTCCTAAACATCTTGTTAGACATTTCTATTGATTATTATTGTTTTGTATATGCTTTTCAGTGTGTGGAAGAGGGGTATGGGGGCACAAAATCTAATATTATTGCTCTCATGCTTGTGAACAGGCTACAATGGCAGAGAGAACCAATGCATTCAGGCAACAATGTGAACTGGCCGAAATTGTCAAGTTGAAAGAGATCAACCTGTATTAATCTGAATTGCCTTAGAAGCCAAAGAGCTTTTAGGTCCTATTCCTAATATTGAAGATGTGGTCATTAATCATTTTGCCTAAATGAAAAGGAAAAAAATCGAAAGAATTTAAAGATGACATATTTTAGAAAAGAACAAAGAGCTTTTGGTTAGAGGTTGAATATCAAAGCATTTAAACGATGGCATTGTGATAATTTGGTTTATTAATTCTTGCAGCTTTATTGTAGTAGAGAAAAATATTGTTAAAGTGCTTAGAAACTAGAATTTAGGGAAATTGTGTCTAATTTGTTTCCTATATTTTCTTGAATATTTGAAGAGTAGAATTTGGTTTAGTCCTTGCTGCAAATTTGAATTCTTTGTGGAGAACAAAGAAGCTGAAACAAACCCCTTTTGGAGCCATCAAAGAAGCTCCCCACACCATTAGGAAGGTAACAAGGAAGGACTATACAAGAAATGTACGAACTTTTACCTCAATACAACGAGGCCACAAGTTTTCGATTGAAATCAGAATCAAGAAAGCTTAAAAGGGATTTCTTCAACGGTCAAATTAAAAATTGGTATGTATCCAATCCTCTTCTTTCTCATTTTTTTGTCATTGATTTTTTTATATATTTATTTATTGTTGGGAAAAATGACTTTTCATTTCAGGCATAGAGAAATTGTATGGATCGTACTGATTATCAACTTAATTTTCATCTTTGCTGTATTTGGTAAGTCTTGTCTAAAACGGGCAAACCATGGGCCTACTTTACTCCTTTTGCTTTACCATGCAATCTAAGATCTTTCTCATTGAACACTCTTTGCAGTATTTTGGTTTTCTCTGATACTCTATCATTAGAGTGTTTCGGCAGTTGTTTTTTGTTTGTTTTCCTTTTATTGTCCCACTTAATCATTGAAATGTGCCATTCTTTTTGGTTATTATTGCTTCAATTTGCTCCCTCCCGACCTGCCCCTATAGGGTCGATTTTTCCCACTTTTAAATGGTTTTGGGGAAGTATGGGAGTAGAAATGAAAATTCGATTTGACCCCGACGGTGCCCCGCCCAGCCCCTATAGGGTCGATTTTTCCCACTTTTAAACGGTTTTGGGGCGGTATGGTAGTAGAAATGAAAAATCGATTCAATTTCGGGGCGGGGATGGTTTTGATATACCCCACCACGCCCCGATTATATTTATGTATATTAGATCTACTATTAAGAAGTACCACTTCTTTATCGATTCATCATGCATGAATCTCAAGAATCTAAAATTAAAATTTATTCCATTCTCCCGCCCACTCCTTTCACACCTCTCCCATTCTCCCTTTGTCAATTAATGAGGTATATAAAATGCAGTTTTAGAGACATTCATAGATGGAGGTGGTATTCATTTTGAGCCGTGTGAAGAAAATGGATGTAGAATTTAATGGTCTTACGGTTCCGAAGGTATTATGAGTCCCTGGGTTACTTTACGAACTTTTACCTCAGTACAATGAGGCCATAAGTTTTCGATTGAAATCAGAATCAAGAAAGCTTCAAAGGGATTCCTTCACTTGATAGAGTACAAAAAATGCATTTCGATCGATGGAGCAAATTAAAAATTGGTATGTATTCAATCCTCTTCTTTCTCATTTTTTTTGTCATTTTATTTATTGTTGGGGAAAAAAGCTTTTCATTTGAGGCATGGACAAATTGGAAAAAAACTTTTCATTTCAGGCATGGACAAATTGCATGGGTCGTATTTATTATCAACTTAATCTTCATCTTTTTTGCATTTGGTAAGTCTTGTCTGAAACAACAAACCATGGATCCACTTTACTCCTTTTGCCTTACCATGCAATCTAAGATTTTTCTCATTGAACACTCTTAACAGTATTTTGATTTTCTTTGCATGCTCTATCATTAGGGTGTGTTTTGGTTGAGGCATATTCATGTGAAAATGGGCCGAGCAAATGATGGAATTTTTTTTTCCTTGTAGAGAAATATTGAATCATGAAAATTTGCTCAAAGTAGAAAAAAGAGGCCATTGGCCATGCACGTGGCCCATGTGCCCAAAAAGTAAGGCTTAAAGCATATACATACTTTCCACATTAAATTTTTTACAACAAATGTTGGTTCGTTGTTGCATATCGTTGTTGTTTTTTTCTTTGTTTTCCTTTTATTGTCCCATTTAATCATTGAAACGTGCCATTCTTTTTGGTTATTATTGCTTCAAATTCCCATGGGGATATTGTGCATCTGTTGTAACTTCTTCCAGTTCAAGGATGGATTTGGGGCTAAAAAAAAAAGCAAACCTAGAGATTTAAGAGGGTTAGAGCAAGGCCACAGGGGTATGCCATTAGTTTGAAAATACAAGGGCATCTCTACTAGTCACCAAATTTCTGATGCTCTGATAAAGTTGTGGCCTCCCCCATATCTTCTTAATTTCCTTCTACATGGCCTTGCTATTGTTTTCAATCACTATGGTAACTATGAAACCTGACCACAATCTTGATTTGTGATATGCACTTGGACAATTGGCATTTTAGGATCTTTGGCAGGTTAGGGAGAAGGTAGTGCAGGTGAGTAGGTTTTAGGTCATTTCTAGACCGAACTGGAAATTTGATTTTGACAAGACAAGGGTATAATCAAGGGTTTTGGGCCCCACAAGTTGGTTGGGCTTAAGATAATTAGGTTTTGGTAGGGGGTTATGAGATTTTTGGGAAGGGTTTGGGAAACTCAAGAAATCTCGGGATATAACTAATGCTCTAATTTATGGACTTACTAATGTTTTTTATGCTCATTTTAGTGTACAATTGTGTACGTATCATTCGATTTTTTTGTTGCAATTCTCCTATCTTCTATCCCATAATTAGGTTGTTAATTATGTCTTTTCAAGTCGGATATTTGTAGCTATAAGTCGTGGATTTTTGGATAGAATGGGCCAAGTAGCAAAAGAAAACTCTGCTTTGTATTTGTTTGTATTGTACTAGATAGGATGGGCCAAGTTTTTTATTTTTTTCATTTTCTAATATTTTGCTTGTTTTGTGCTAGATTGTGTTGAAATTTCTTGAGAGTCGGAAGAAAAATCGAGTTTGGTACAACGGATCATGCTATTCTCTGGGGTAAGTATTTTAAGTATTTTTTGTATATTTCTCTTCATGTTCTTAGTTTTGAAGTGAGGCTTAGATCTCATGTTGTATTTCAATGTTTTGTAAGTATAATTGGGTTGTATTGTCTGGTTGCATATTGTTATTTCTGTTTCAATACATTTAGAGAGACTAATGTCCCTTTCCACATTTTTTTACAGTTTAGATAAGCCTCCTTTTCAACATCAATGTCCTTTAGTCTACATTTTGCAAGCCCAAAGATAGTTGTAATCCTATATCGGCCATACATATGTCATTGGTACTAACTTGTTGGAAAACATGTTTGGGAATTAAAATGAATCGAATTGATAAGCGATTAATACCTGTAGGTTGTGAGCTCGATACCCAGTATGAGCATTAATTCCTCAGGTGCCACCCATGAGGGCACACCCTCACTTACCTGGTGCGTGTGATGTGTGGGCGTTGCACGTGCTCTGGGACTAGTCCTTGGATAAGACCATGATTTCCATCATTTGCTCTTATTATTTTAATCACCATCTTTTGGGGTTTTTATTCAGTGATATTTTTTTAAAATTTTATGGGGCAATTGGCCTCTTAAAGCACTATATCTTGCCCAAATCCCCCGGGTACATGCAATTAGGGGTGCAAGTTAATTTGGTTCGAACCGTGAATGTTGAGTTGATTTGGCTCGGTTTAAATTAAGTAACGATTCAGTTTTGGATTCGATTCAATTCTTGGTTCAGACTTGGTAAATAATTGAACTAAACCAACATATTATTTTAAAATAAAATATAAGTTTTTTTTTTTTCAAAACCCTAAAGCTCTTTGATCTTTCCCTCACCTACTATCCCTTTCTCTCTCGTCTCTTGCAGTTGAGGTGCAACTGTAGGCTGCCTCTCAATTCCAGTAGTGGGAGTCATTTAGGATTTAGGGTTTTGAGTTTAGGGTTTAGGGTTTAGGGTTTTAGGGTTTCGGGTTTCGGGTATCGGGTTTCGGGTTTAGGGTTTAGGGTTTAGGGTATTAGGGTTTAGGGTTTAGGGTATAGGGTTTAGGGTTTAGGTATGTGTTTTTACCCTTATATGTTCCTGACCCTTCATCACGCTCTAACTGCGAGGTACTCTGTCTACCAGGGACGAATTGATCAAAGAATTGCTCAGTCTGGTTTTGAGGTTTTCCTATTGATTCGCCTTTGCGGAATCCAAACGTAATACCTTCGGTGTCTTGATGCATATAAGCAATTTGAGCAGTATGTAAGACTATGGGGGTCTTGTCTAGGAAATGCCATTGATGCATTTCTTGATTAAATTTGTCAATCGCATTATTATAGGCAAATGTATAATCAGGGATCCCACTGGGGTTCATACTTCTAACTATAAGTTGTTGTCCAAGTTTTCCCGTAGGGATTTCTTGTAATAACCCTGTCTGGGGTTCAGTGTGGAACATGACTAATGTCTGAAATTGGACTGCTAACTGATTCCTTTGTGGATGCAAGAGATTTTCATATCCTAATGTGTCTATTACTAACTTAAATTGATCTAAACAATCTATACTAGTTGTGTATCCTGGAATTGTTTGGAAGTATGCTACATTATCTTGAAGTTTAAGTTCACCCATTCCTATAACATTGTCTTTGAACTTTTCGTACCTTTCATCTATGAAGACTACACATACTTTGAATCTGGAGTTGGGTAGATGTAACCCTTGGATACGACATTGGAATAATCCAAATGCCATATATTTGTAATATCATAATTTTCTCCTAAGGGATTTCTTCCTTGGATAAATATATCTTTATACCTTGCTTTTGGAAGTTTGTCTCTTTGAAGATTTTCTAAAATATAATCTTCTAGAGATTTATTACTATGATGCCAAACTATGTTTGGTAGTCTTCTATTATTGATACTAGTAGATAATAGTCTACTTATCCTTTTTGTCGAAAACATGTTGATTTCAATGTCTATTGTATCTCTTTTTCCAGATAATGGTTTCCTAGTAATCTGGAGGGTGTTTTTGTCTTTTCCGTCATTTATTATTCTTGATGAAGTAGGATTGTTTTGTCTAATAATGGGATTAATTCTAACATTATTATCTTTAATGGTCTTTTTTATTTCTTCTTTTAGTGTTTTTGTCTTTTTTATTTCTTCTTTTAGTCTTTTCCGTCAGTTCTAATCATTTTTCTGAAGTTGTCTAATTCTTGTTTGCAGATATTTTGCAAATCTTTTTCTAGTCTATTAATAGTCTTCTTGAGGTCTTCTATACTTCCTGAGATTATATGATGGACTTCACTAATTATTTTGTTAGTATTGGTCTTATATTCTTTTTTTATCTCATAATTAGTTTTGTTTATATTTCCAAGACTAGCTCTATTATGTTCAATGTACAGCAGCATATCTGCTTTAAGGTCTTCACCAAGGCTTTGTTTTTGAAGACCTAAAATTTCTACTAATTTATTTAAGGCTTCAGCTAATCTTTGTGTGAATTCTACAAATTGTCTATGTGATTCTGTCATTCCACTAATTATTCCATTAGTGTTGTCTTGATTAGATTCAAAACTAAGATTAATTTCTTTATGAGATTGCACTAATCCAGCACATAGGAAGTTTAATCTTTCTATAATTAATGTCTCTAATTCTTTGCTGTTCTTTTTTCTAATCTCTTCAGTACTGACTATATAATCGGCTGCATGTCTGATGTCTAGATTTATTCTTTTGAGATATCCTTCAATGTTGTCTATTCTTTGTTCAGAATTTGTGGATTGAGATATCCATCAAATGTTCAGACATTACTAACATTTGGTTTATTGTCTAAATGATATTCAGGGTTATCTCGAGCTCCTACGGCTTCTTTAATAGCTTCTAATCTGATTAGGTTAGCTCTAATTTTTTATCTAAAAACATAAGATCTATTCCTTGCTTTCCTTCAAGCGCTTCAATCCTATTGATAATCCTTTTTTCAAGCTTGGGTAGGTCTGGTTGAAAGCTTAGCATATGATGTATTGATTCTGTTAAGTTGTCTGGAATTTCTCATTCTAGTTTAGCATTTATAGCGATTAACCCTCTTTCTACATTGTTTCCTATGTCTTCTATTCTAGCATTTGTGGCAAAATGTTGGGCTTCTAGTGTCTTCTCTTGTTGATAAACTAAAAAATTAATTTCTCTGAATGATTTTATTATCATTTCAAAAATCCATCTAAGTCTATTGGAAATATGGTTCCCTTGTTGACTCAACATCTTGATGTTTACTAATTCATTCTTTTTGATGAACTCAATTTCTGCGCATGTCTCTGGATCATACCATACTCCTGCATCAGGAAGTAGGTATTCTGCTATGGTCTCAAGTTTTCTTGTCCCTAGAAACCATTGATAGATTCTTGGGATAGGTCCTAATCCAGCGGTGTGAGACATATTATCTTAGAGTTTTGCTGTCTATTGAGTCTACGGCTTGAATATGCATGTTGAGCATTTTTTCTAAATGCAACATTGCTTTATCATATTTTATATCCATATCTGCTTCGAACAGATGGGTATATCTAACGTTATTAAAATCGTAATACTGATATCTATGGGTCTTTTCGTTTAGGATAGCCATCCTAAAATTGAAAATAACAGAACTATATAAGTTTGGTCTTGCTATTTTTCTTTCTTCGTCTTTGGATAATTGTCTTTGAGCATATTTGACAATATCTTTAACTTTGCTACGAGTTTCATGTCGAGGGACTGTGTCCATATTTTCTAAAAAGTCTCTATACTCATTTAGGTGGTCTAAATACTCTTGAGTAGTTGGTACTTTTATACTGAGGGTGAACTCAGTACCATTGACTGGTATACGAGTTCCTTCGAGGGGTAACTCGGGAATTGGATCTCAAGAGCAGGTATCTCTTGAGATGGTCTATTTGAAGATTCTCCTATTTCGGATCTAACTATATTCACAGTATTAGGTCTAGTTTGGTTTGTTGGATAAGGATAAAAATCTATAATATTCCAAGGAGGTTCTGGAATATTGTCTAAAGGTGGATTTGTCATGAAATCGTAACAGGGCTCTGATACCAAAATCGATATTTTTTCTATCTATCCAAAATCAGTCTTTTTTCTATCTACTCAGTATCTGAGTCTGAGTCTGAGTATCTGAAACCTCTTAATTGAGAATTTGATATACCTCTTATCCAGGGATTTAATTCTTCGTATCTAATGATAGAATTCTTCTCTCACTTCTTGTAATAATAAATGATTATCCCAATATCTTTGTACTAAAAGGGCTTGACTATGGTCTCCTAATGGTCTAGGTCCTCTTCTACGAATATACGCAGGGAAAGCTCTTTCTATCCCTTGTAAGTCTGCAAGATATATTCTAAGGAGTTGATATCGTTCTTCTAGATCTAAACTATAACGATTTTTACTGATACGAGGCATAAACAAGGTAAAGAGAGCTTAAATAAAACAGAATTTTTTAGAATAGAATAACTCTAAGATTAGCACATAATAAGTAAAGATATGTAATCTCTATAAGATGCATAATTATTTTGATGGGTAATGGTCCACTTTGCTTCCGTTGTTCTTATTTTATCTTTTAATTTCTTTAATTTAGATCATATGAAGGTCTTTACCAAGATAATAAATTTTCTTCATTTTAGGTTTGTCTAATTTTAAGGAGGGCTCGTCTTTGATTACTTGATTTCCCTTCAAAACTTAACCATCTTAGCTCAACGCCTTTCGCACCATTGCATACGGCTAAATAGCTTGGTTAATTATGTTTTAAGGTAAACCTTTTCATCTCACTACGGCCTGTCTGGTCCTTAAAATATTGTCCTGATCTGAGGAAAGTCCATTGTCCAGATAGTACCATCTCAGATGTCCAAATAGGAAGAAGCTTCTGAGTTAATTAATGGATAATTGTTTATCTTGTTCTCTGGATAATAAGCTTTATAAATTCCTATAATTTGAGAGTTTTGAGGAATCAAAATCATAAAACCAGGAGGCTATGGCAGATCATCACATGGATGGTCGGAAGAAAGCCAGTTTCACCCCATGAGGTAGTGGGAGCCTGTGTTTATGAGTCTTGATTAACCAAAGTCTCAGATCATAGCCTTTAAGCATAGATCAGAGAATGATTCTTAACTCTTTGCTTATTAAGTTCAGCAAAAGCAAAACAGACCAAATAAAACTAAAGATCACATAATATGCATCATTATATTTACATAAAAGAGATTACATAACCTTAATACTTACTACGGCATCATCTCAGAGCTATTCCCTGAGTTTAGCCGGCCATACCTTAATTACATACGCTTATGGTCTTTTTAGGCTTCAGGTCTTCTATTTCTAGCTTCTGATAGTGGTAGGTAAGATGGTCTAAAATGGGATGTGAGGGATGGAAGTCAGGTGTGCTTGGGATGAAGTGAAGAAATGAGAGTGGAGTGAGTGGAGTGAGAGTGAGGGAATCTCGTGTCCCGTTTACACTGATTGATGGTCCTTATAAAGAGTCCGGACCCCAAAACTTATACAAACTAATTTTCTAAAAGATAAACCTGGTAGACTGGATGACTGGTTGTCATGCGCGGGTACTGTACATCACGGGCGAAAATTTTACTGTTCATCTACAGTAACTTGTCGGGTACTATTCATGGAATAGTAACTTGTCGGGTACTATTCATGAAATAGTGATTTTGACCCAACAGTAAAATTTTCAAGCGAAAATGCTACGGGTCTTCTTCAGCTCTTGCTTCTGGCTCTTCTCCTTGAGTTTCTTCTTCTTCATGGTCGCTAAGCATGGAACTGACGGAGGCTCTGTCACTGATTAGTTTGCTGACGGCGTCCAGCTCATCAATTGTCAGGGTTTTGATGACATCGGCTGCGGGCCTTTCTTCTGTGAGGCAGAGGGAAGCTATCAATGGTATGGTTGCAGGTATCTTGACCGAAATATCTTTATCTCCCACCTTGTATTTTTCTACGGTTACGCCTTTTCCGTAGACTTCGAGCGTTTGGATGACACAGGTCGGGGAATGGTATACGGTCCACCAATTTTCTCCAGAAGTAATTAATAGATTAACTAGATCTCCAAGTAGTCCAGCTTGGTGAGCTAGAAAATCATGTTCGTCTATTTTTACTTCTTTAATGGTGACATTGCAGTTTAGCATTCTGTCTTCAGTGATTTTTACTAAAAAGAAAGAATTTGGGCCAATGGTCTTAAATTCTGTAATCCAGACTGGATACTGGCCTTTGAGAATAACTTTTAGGAACTTTAGGATTTCTGGTCTAAAAAGATCTAAATGGGTCTCATCCATTAGTAAGATACATTCTAGTAATCCGTATTCTGATAAGGTCTTGGCTAGTCGGGGTTCTGTCAACCTTTTATCACTAGTATCTTTAGCGATTCTAGGGATTTGTGGTACGTATCCGACTACAAGGCTTCCTTCGATTAGGCTCTCACCTTTATTGAGACTTTGGCAAACGTCTAGAAGTGCGTCATCAATTTTTAGGTTTTCGATAAAGGCTGGGACTTCAAAAGATACTTCAAATCTAACTTTCCGAAATATTATTTCAGTTATGTCTTTTGCCATGTCTGCGTATGTAAAGCTTGGCTGAAGATTATTAATTTGTTGTTGAAGGGCTAAGGCTTGCTGTCTGTACTGTCTTACTCCTTGTAACAAGGCGTAAAGGCCTTGTCCAAATTCAATTTGAAGGTTATGAGTGGCTGCGTTCCAGACTGTGTCTACTGCCGCTAATTCTCCTGCTGAGAAGTGTCCTCTGATAGTATTAGGGATGGGAAATTGTTCCCTGATACTATGTTGTCTAAGGTATACCTGTCCAAAGATGCGGTATTTATCTTTGGTGTACTCATTAAGTCCAGGAGGGTAGAGTACAGTGTTGATGTCATCTAGTTGGTATACATCTGGTTTTTCTTGTCTTGGCCTTTTGTTACTATTTGGATTATTTAGGAAATTGTCTTTCATTGGCTCGGTGTTGGCTATATTCTGCCTCTTGTCTTCAGTATTGCTACTAGAAGATATAGTGTCGTCTTTTGTTGAGGAGTTTTTCAGGGTCTTAATGAGTTGTCTGAGCTCTTCTGCTTCTTCATGTGTTATAGATCTGGGGTCTTCTATGTAAGGAGGAGTTAGGCTTAATCTGGCAATAGAACCAGATCTGGGGTTTTCTAAGTAAGGAGGTGTTAGACTGAATCCTCTTCCTCGTCCAAGTCCTCTTCCTTGGCCTCTATTGTTGAAAAACATATTGGCCTGTACTAAATAATTGTTAGTTCCAAATATAGGTTCTCTAGAAAGAATGTCAGGAAGAATATTAGTTTTTCCTGAAATATGTTTAACTGTAAATTTAAAACCAGCTAAATAAGTCTGCCATGTTATAAGTCTCATTTGAGTGGTATTTCCAATATTGTTTTTGTTAAAAGTTTTAACAAACATGGAATCGGTCTCAATAGTGAACTCAGTGGGTCTTAAAAACATTTCATACTTGTTTAAAGCCCGGATAACTGCAAAAAGTTCCTTTTCGTGAATATGATAATTGACTACTGCACCACTGAAAGTACCTGATTTATAGCAACAGAGTTTTCTTTTCCTTTCTTTATCGAATTTGTCTATAGCTAAGTACACGGCTCCCCATTGTTTTTCAGAAGCATCGGTTTGTACAATAAATTCGTCGTCTTTCGTAGGAAAAGATAAGGGTGGTAAATTTTTTACTTGTTCTTTTACTTGTCTGACTATTTGTTTGTCTTTGTCATCCCAAGTAAAAGGATTCGTAATTTCGGTCTTTTGGAGTTTAGCGGATAAGCTTCCTTTATAAACTGCAATACCTTTTATATAGTCTGATGCACAGTTAAGGATTCTTAAAAAGGATTGTAACTGTTTTCTATTTTTGATTTCTTCTGGAAAGTCAAGAATTTTAGTGGCTATATGGTCTTGTAGTGTTATTTGGCCTTGGCAAATTGTTACTCCTAAGAATGTAATCTCCTGCTTTGCTATTTCTATTTTAGTAGGAGAAATGACTAAACCATGTTTATTGATTTGTCCAATTACTAAGTCTAAATGCTTTTGGTGTTCGTCAAGGGTCTTGGAAGCTATTAGAATGTCATCTATATAGACTAAAAAGAATTCTTGAAATTCTCTAAAAATTTGGTCCATTCTTCTTTGGAAGATTTGAGGGGCATTTTTTAATCCAAAGGGCATTACTAACCATTCATATTTGCTTTGTGGTATGGTGAATGTTGTCCATGGGATAGATTCTTTTGCCATTGCAAATTGTCAAAATCCCGATTTACAATCAAATTTGCTAAACCATTTTCTATCCATGATTAACTGGATAAGATTGTCTTTTGATGGTATTTGATAATTTTCGTCAACAGTGTTTTTGTTGAGAAGCCTATAGTCTATCACCATTCTTGGTTCACCTCTAACTTGTTCAGAATGGTTATTTACTAAAAAGGCAGTAGAACTATGCCTTGAATTATACTCTCTTACTAATCTAAGTTCTAGTAGCTTGTCTACTTGTCTTGCTAATTCTTTTCTTTCGTCAGGATTAGCATTAAAACTTCTGCCTTTGATGGTTTTCTCAGGGTCTTTTAATACTAACCTGCATATAGGTTTTTCTATATCCCACTTAGTAGTTGGGTTTGTATTTGCATTGTCGCCTAGAGTGTTTAATACTTTTCTTTTGATTTCTCTTTTTTTTTTTTTCTTTTTTCTTCCCTTTTTTTATTTATATGATGGCTAGAGATCTCTGCTAAATAGGCTTCAAAGGTTTTCTCTGTATTAGAGTCTATTAGACAGCACATTGTCTTTTCTTTACAATCTTTTCCTATACACGAGCATTTGTCGGGTTTTTTTTTTGTTACTGAGTAAGGAAGGTCTAATGGTATCCTATGATCAAATTTAGCTTTTATACTTAAATCTATATTGGTCAGGTCTAATCTTATAGGAAGATATTTTGTTAGAAAGTCCATTCCTAAAATAGCATCATAATTTGATGTGAATGGTTCAATTATCCAGAATTTTTGTTCGAATAGAACTGGGCTATATTTTGTTTCTAAAAATAATGTTTTAGTTACTAATTGACTTTGAAATTTTCCTGCATTAGCGATTCCTCCTGCTAACTCATCTACTGCTAGAGAAATAAGATTGGCTCCTACTAGTTCTTCTCCACAGAGCGACATATTTGCTTTTGTGTCTATTAGAGCGAAGATTTCTTTATTCTTATAATTGGCTATAGTTACTTTGATAGCAGGGCTAATTCCTACCTGAAATCCAGATAAATCTAATGGTGGAGGATTCTGACTATTCATCTTTAAGATTTATTGTCTCATCTTGATTCCAGTATTTGACTGCCATTTGTTCAACATTAAAATTAGGTTTTCCCAAAAGGTCTGGTAGTGGTAATATATTTTCTTGCTTTCTCTCTCTATATCCTTCCAATTTTCTGGCTATATTAAGTCTATTTTCTTCAACTTCCTTCCAGAATTCCGAATAGGTTTTGAGAATACCTTCTCGTCTTTCTTTATTTTTGTTTGTTTCTAATAATAAGCAGTGTCTATGGTAGATCAACATAGTGTTGCACTCTATCATAAAACAATCGTCTATATGACTTTGACCAGTAGTAGTTCCTTGACATCTATTACATTGGACAATTTGGCTGGACCATTTTAGCTCGAATTTCCATCTTGGTTCAGTAGGGATTTTATCTGAAAATCCTTATCTTCCTGCATACCAACAAGTCTGATCTTCAAAGTTATGGAGGTCTATTTGGAAGTCTTCGTTTATAGTAATTTTTTCTTCTATCTTCTTTTTGCTACCTTCTCCGATTTGAAACATATTAATTTCTATCGTTGGGTCTGAGGTGCTAGTTCCTTCTGATTCAGAGGAATAGTGTAGACACCCCATTTTTGCACTCGCCTGATTAATCAACTCGTCAACCCGATCGCAATGATTCCCAATGATGGATGTGTATTCCATTGCTTTACTTTGTTACCAGATATGTTTCAGAAATCCGGATGAGGTATCTCGAACTGACAAAACCTTAGAAACCACGCTACGCTAGGAAAATACAACCCTAGAAACATAGAAATCATCATCTTGCGGACCAAAAAGAAATTTCACGATAAAAATCACTAAAAATTGATCAAATTACCAAAATACCCCTAACCTCAAAACAATCCTAGAGCCTATGCTACGCTTAGAAAAACCCATTCGAACACATAAAATGACAAATCGGAACCAAATAAATCATTTCACCCATTTTAACAGAATTTGACAAAATTACGAAAATGCCCCTCATAAAGTTCACAACCATTTCACACAAAAAATTTCATAAATAACACAAACTAAAATTTCCATTGAATTCCTTACGAAAAATCGATTCTAAAACATCCTAGAACATTAAAAACCGACTTAAAACGTGAAAAGTCCTCTCCGGGGGCAAAACGATAATTTCACAATTTTCATGATAAAAAATTTCGAAATTAATAAATAAAATATTAAATAATTAAATTGAAACATTAATGAAATTAATTTAAAATTTTGAATTAAAAAAATCGATCAATCGGGCTCTCAGGCAAAATTGTTGAGGGTTCGTGAGATATTTCTTTAAGGACCCCTCCATTTGGGGGTCCAAAGAATTAAAGATATTTTAGAGGAGGGTTCTCCAAAAATTAAAAGTAAATCAAGCAAGACTAAGGTCAATGTATTAAAGTCAATCAAGTGAGACTAAAGTCAAAATTAAAGTCAATTAAGCAAGACTGAAGTCAAGATATTGAAAGTCGATCAATTAAGACTAAAGTCAAAACATTAAAAGTCAATCAAATAAGACTAAAAGTCATAATAGAGATCTAATTAAATAATAACTCTGTCTAATAGAGTTCTAACTTAAAAATAATTCTACCTAAAACAATTTGAATTAAAACACAATTCTACCTAAAACAATTCTAATTAAAATACAATTCTACCTAAAACAATTTTAAAAAAACACACTCTAATTAAAAGATCTCTAATTAAACACTAACTCTATCCAAATCAACCCCTAAAAACATCTATAAATAGAGGTGCTCACACCCTATTTTCGTATCAAATGATAAACCCTAAGAGAAGTAGGTCTAGAAGCTCCCTTAGCCCCCCATAAACCCTAGTTTTGGAGCCCCAACTCCTTAGCTAACATCCCTCCTTCAATTTTAGTCTAGAAAACACCCAAAAGCCTTCTAAAAACATCCCCAAATCCGCAACGAACTTGAAGAGTTCAAATTCAAAAACAAGGAGATACCTTGCCTCGGAGATCCGAAGTCAAATCCGGAAGCAGAACGAAGCAAGGGAGCACGGTACAAGGAGCTCTTTTTGTCAGATCTGAGGGAATAAAGTCCTTGCATCGGAAAGGTATTTTTTTTTTTATTTTCTATTTTTATCTAGGTTTTAGCAATGTAATTTACTTGGGAATTTAGTAGAGACCGGCTTTGGCCGGGCGGGATTGGTGCCTAACACCTTCCAATCCCGTAACATGATCCCCGAATTCAGTTTTTTTTTGTTTTAGATTAGTTTTATCCGTTTAGAGTCATTGATCGGTTCCTAGACCGTAATAACTAGGTGGCGACTCCCAACCTCAAGGGTCAAAAGCGGATCCGCGCACCCCGCGGATCGAGGGCGCTTTCAGTGGCGACTCCATTGGGGATATTGAGGATCAAACTTGAAAAACTCCAAGTATGGGGACATTGCCAATGACCTAGTTTTATTTGTTTTGCTTATTATTTATTTTTAGTTAGTTTCATGTTATTGTTCTTTATTATTTTTATTCTTGTTGGTACGTCGTTGATTGTTTGATTTTACTTGGAGCACTTTGATTTAACATATCATCTCTATGGTTTAATCAAGGGCCATTCGGAATGATCCGAAATAATACGAGATTTCGAAGGAATACTTTTATTGAGGATGAGATTTTTGGACCATGATTTTTTTTACATATATAAGTATATTTCGATTGAAAATTTGGGTGTGTGCTTGATTTAACATTTGACCATTTTCCTTAAAAAAAAAAAAAAGGATTTTTTTATTAGTTATTTGCTTTTTCGCTTATTAGGTAGGTATTCGTTTTTATTTTAGTTTATAGGCAAGAGAGGCTGCCCATTGACAGCATCTCAAACAGTAAATTAAAAAAAAAAAAAAAAAAAAAATTTCTTGAATTTCTGTCGGCAGAAACTGTTGGGGGAGGTGTGTGCATAGCAAATCAATTTGAGGGGGCTGTTAATAAAAAAACCCATTTTATTATTTCCATTCAACCCTTTTAAAATTTTTTTTTAAAAAAAAGAACCATCGTCTTCTTCATTCGGTTTTACTGTCTCAACAGAGACTCGAAAACCTTGCTCCTCAAGGTTTTTAACCGGCCTCTTGGCTCATTAATCTCGGCCAATTTAAGGATCAACCGTTTGAGTTTTGCTTTCATCCTGATTATCGATTGATCAACGATGGATCAACGGACTGGTATGGGGCGCTGTTTCCTGAATTACTTCATATTTTCTTCGCTCAAAAATCGTCCCCATGTCTCGACTTTAATGGCTGTCTTGCCCGATCAGCTGTAAGGAAGATACTTCTGATCTCGATTGAACATGAAGATCTCTGTGGAGATTGGTTGAAGTGTGGTTCTTCACCCTATTTCTTTTAAATAAAAGATTAAAATCGCCATTCAAGAAGTTCAGAAAGAGATTTCTTTCATTACAGAACTGAAATGGCGAACAATTCGTCGAAAAATCCCATGTTGCATGCTGATCTCGACGCTGTGAAAGGTTGATCTCGACGCTGTTATAGGTTGATCTCGACGCTGGTCTGCTGTTATGAGTTGATCTCGACGCTGGTCTGCTGTTATGAGTTGATCTCGACGATTAAGCTTCTGTTGATCTCGACGTTAAGCTGCTGTTATAAGTTGATCTCGACGGTAAGCTGTTGTTGATCTCGACGTTAAGCCATTGTTGATCTCGACGTTAAGCTGTTGTTATAAATTGATCTCGACGTTAAGCCGCGGCTGATCTCGACGACAAGCTGCTGTCATGAGGCGAGCTTGATGTTATCCTGCTGTTTTAAAACGGCATGGCTGATCTCGACATGTGCTGGATGAGCTCGATTATCGACAGCGGCATTTATTCGGTTTCCCAAAATTATCTTGGTTTTTTAAGATCAATTTATTTTCTAAAAAAAAGGGGGAAATTAATTTTTTTCACAAAAAGGAAAATCAAAATAAAAAAAATAAAGAATAGAAAGTTTTTTTAAAAAAAAGGGAAGTTCAAAAAATAATGGAATCAAATTTTTTTAAATGTTGCTAATGGCGACATATGCTCAAGTTGTTTTGTTTCTTGAATTTCCTTGATTGGGCTCAACTTATTTTTTTTTTAAAAAAAATAATAAAAAATGAAAAAATGATGAACAAAACCATCCTCTTTATTTCATTGATCATTATTATACACTCAATTCAAAACCCTTAGAAATTTCGAATTATTTCGGGTCGCCCCAAAACACCCTTGATTGGACTATAAAATTTGCGATGATCGGGTCTAATTGATTGCCACATACCGTATATGTGCATGTTTAAATCGTGAACCGGACCATATTATTGATTCATGATGATTGCCTATTTAATGTGCTATAATGTCATTGGGAATACATGTTTGATGTTGGTCATAATGTTGATCATGATTAAATGTTTATGTGATTGGAATAGTGCTTATATCCATATAGTTCATGTTATAATTGGTTTGATTGGGCCATGGGCCCATTTGTTTGGAAAAGGCCCCGGGCACACCCCACCCTTGCTTTGCACACATCACATGCACGTTTACTGCTTTACTCACTTACACGTCCCATTTAGCCAACGTGGCACTAGTGCGTGGCCCGGTCTCTTCGGAGATGCGACGTCATTCATGAAACCCACAACTCCAGTCACGTACCTTAGGGTATATCGAACTGGGGCATCAATACCGTCTGATCAGGTGATTCTGAGAGACATATTGATGCACCCATGCTAGGGTGACCTGAGCCTTTGTCCTATTGTAAGCCACACAGTCACATGTCCCGATTGCCAACGTAGTACTAGTACGTGGTCGGTCCCCTCGTGGGATGCCAAACCATTTATGAAAGCTACAACTCTTGACTCGTACCCGTAGGTATAAAAGGTAATCTAAGTATATCAATTGCACTTCTTGGTCAAAACCGGTGCCTAAGCAAGATCTTGCCCCGTTGTACCCTACTGTACGAGGGGGATAGACTACGTCTATTCTAGACGAGAGGTATTTAAGTGGGCCCTTGCTCAGCATTGTGTGCCACCTCTCAATTGGAGATCAAACTGGCTGTTTTTGGCTTCAGAGAAGTGAGTTGAGGTTTTAGATTATCACCTATACGGTATATCAAACCAAGTCACCACGTATCGAGAGGTATATAGGTGTGCTTGGGCAAGGGTGGCTAGATAAAAATGCATTGCACGTAGTAAACCTAGAGTCTAGAAGCCTTCCTATAGGTCACGGCCCGAACTGATTATGGGTGTTCCTGGGTTGCTTTATTCAATCCAACCAACAGGTAGGTGGGCAGACCGATCCAGAATAATCAAACAAAACCCGCAATATCGGTCCTACCCAATCGGTGAAATGTACTGATTAATTTGAACCACTTAAACCAGCTGACCCAATGGACAAATGGATCAAACTGATCAATACCAAATCAGTTGGACTAATTAGTTTCACTTTTAAAGATCCAGACCACTTTATCTAGAAAGATTCGATCTTAAGATCAAATTAATTTATCTGATCAAAGGTTCAATCCTAATCAGGGGTAGACCCGCATCTAACCTTTCTCACTTTCTTGGTCACTATAGACTTATGGTGCATTTGGATTTGATATTTTCCATCGGACTTGGGCTATTCTATATCGAAACTTTAATCATGTGGATAAGAGTCAAACCTTCAGAATCGATGGTTAATCTTAGGTGTCCCTAAACGTTCTAAACCCTCATCTGTGTCATTTTGGGTCATTCAAAAGAATCGTCTAGTCCAAGTACCAATGTCAAGTCTAAGTAGTCCATCCACCCAGAAGGACCTTCTCTCTTTGTAGATAATTGTCCCTGAGTTTTCTTTGAGTTTCAATCCAGTTTTTGTCAGTCTTTAGATCCAGTTAGTTGTCTCAGTTACGTTAGCCTTTCTTCAACTTTCAAATTTTAGTCGAGTTTGTCAGTCTATGTTTTTTCAATTCCAATAAAATATAGAAGCTTATGATTATCATGCGTGTAATAATGATTTGAACATACAATCTAACATGAGAAATGACTTAAAGCTCACTAATCAAATTTGATAAATATTGGAATTAAAGAGTACACTCAAGAAGTGCAAATTGGTGATACATTATCCTCAGGAGAACATGAGAGAGTAGTAAACTTACTTGAGAAATTCAACAATGTTTCTTGCATGATCTCATAAGGATATATGGATGGATTGTATAAAAATATAGATCAAGACATAAAGTCGAGTGATTTCAAAGTCAAAGATTATTGGTCAAAAATGATATAGTTGAAAGCATCGACAAAGACACTAAGACTTACAAGTGGATCTACCAGGTTTTCTCACTCAAAAGAGGAGAATTTTCATTCATAAGAGAATAAAAGATTTCTTGAAGTTTTAGAATCAGAAAACTCGATCATACTCGATTTCACAGAAGAAGACTAAAGAATATTCATTCTTCAAAAGGAAACCTTACTCGACAGAGCAATCCAAATATCGAATTCCTGAAACTTTGACCAAGTTAAGCAGCATTCACCAAAGGAGGCCTTCTTTGGTCGAACAATTATCTTATCTTACCAAAAAAGAAAAAAAAAACCTTCTTTAGCCCTCGCAGCCTTTAAAAAAAATCAATAGCCTCTTCTTTCTAAACCAACCGACCAACCTTGAGAGGGAATCTTAGTATGAACTACGTTTTGACCTGATCCCAAAAGAAAAAATAAAATATTTGGGGTACGTAGGCAACCTGAGAATTACTTCAGGTCCGGTCATGAAAAAATATATTCTCTTAAGGAAAGTATCATCCAAAAGGAAAATCCCCTATTAAAAGGTTCAAAAGAAGATAATGCCAAACTAGGGGCATTAGCAAAAAAAAAAAAAATGCCAAACTAGGGGCATTAGAAAAAAGAATCAAAAGAATTGATAAAAAGAAAAGAATGCCAAACTAGGGGCATTTAGAAAAAAAATCAAAATAATTGACAGAAAAAAGAGAATATAAGACTAGGGGCATTTTGGGAAGTTGAGCCTTATATCTTTTCTTTCTAAACCATATCCTAAGCCCACCTATTAAGTCCTCTTGAATGCTAATTGACTCGGTTAAGGTGCAGGGAACTGAGAAGTTGTCGAGTTGGTTATACAAAATCATCAAGAAAAAAAGAGAAGCCCGCTAAGTCGAAAACCTGAAAAGGCGACTTAGGCAAAATTTAGGGCATAACCATAAAAAAGAAAGCCTGCTAGGTTGAAAACCTGAAAAGGCGACCTAGGCAAAAATCAAGGCATCATCAGAAAAAGAAAAATAAAGCCCGCTAGATTGAAA
>NW_028237486.1:0-21805 GCF_017979445.1 Akebia trifoliata
GATCTTGCCCTTTCTTTATACTCTACTATCAAACGAGGATTAGAAATTCATTCAGATTTGGTATACCAAAAATCAAGCCATTCACTATGACTAACACAATCACTCTCTGTAGACACCCCATTTTTGCATCCGCCTGATTAATCAACTCGTCAACCCGATCGCAAGGATTCCCAATGATGGATATGTATTCCGTTGCTTTATTTTGTTACCAGATTTGTTTCAGAAATCCAGATGAGGTATCTCAAATTGACAAAACCTTAGAAACCACGCTACGCTAGGAAAGTACGACCCCAGAAACATAGAAATCATCATCTTGCAGACCAAAAAGAAGCTTCACGATAAAAATCACTAAAAATTACCAAATTACCAAAATACCCCTAACCTCAAAACAACCTTAGAGCCTACGTTACGCTTAGGAAAACCCATTCGAACACATAAAATGACAATTGGAACCAAATAAATCATTTCACCAATTTTAACAGAATTTGACAAAATTACGAAAATGCCCCTCATAAAGTTCACAACCATTTCACACAAAAAACTTCATAAATGACACAAAATAATATTTCCATTGAATTCCTTACGAAAAATCGATTCTAAAACATCCTAGAACATTAAAAACCGACTTAAAATGTGAAAAGTCCTCTTCGGGGGCAAAACGGTAATTTCACAATTTTCATGATAAAAAATTCCGAAATTAATAAAAAAAACATTAAATTATTAAATTTAAACATTAATGAAATTAATTTAAAATTTTGAACCTAAAAAATCGATTAATCGGACTCTCAGGCAAAATTGTTGAGGGTTCGTGGGATATTTCTTTAAGGACCCCTCCATTTGGGGGTCCAAAGAATTAAAGATATTTTAGAGGGGGGTTCTCAAAAAATTAAAAGTAAATCAAGCAAGACTAAGGTCAAGGTATTAAAGTCAATCAAGTGAGACTGAAGTCAAAATTAAAGTCAAGATATTAAAAGTCAATCAATTAAGACTAAAGTCAAAACATTAAAAGTCAATCAAATAAGACCAAAAGTCATAATAGAATTATCATTGATTAATAACTCTATCTAATAGAGTTCTAACTTAAAAATAATTCTACCTAAAACAATTCTAATTAAAACATAATTCTACCTAAAACAAGTCAAATTAAAACACAACTCTAATTAAAAGATCTCTAATTAAATACTAACTCTATCCAAATCAACCCCTAAAAACATCTATAAATAGAGGTGCTCACACCCTATTTTCGTATCAAATTATAAACCCTAAGAGAAGTAGGTCTAGAAGCTCCCCTAACCCCCCATAAACCCTAGTTTTGGAGCCTCAACTCCTTAGCTAACATCCCTCCTTCAATTTTAATCTAGAAAACACCCAAAAGCCTTCTAAAAACACCCTCAAATCCACAACGAAATTGAAGAGTTCAGATTCAAAAACAAGAAGATACCTTGCCTCGGAGATCCGAAGTCAAATCCGGAAGCAGAACGAAGTAAGGGAGCACGGTACAAGGAGTTCTTTTTGTCAGATCTGAGGGAATCAAGTCCTTGCCATCGGAAAGGTAAACCTTTTATTTTTATTTATTTTCTTATCTAGGTTTTAGCAATGTAATTTACTTGGGAATTTAGTAGAGACCGGCTTTGGCCGGGCGGGGTTGGTGCCTAACACCTTCCAACCCCGTAACTTGATCCCCGAATTCAGTTTTTTTGGTTTTAGATTAGTTTTTATCCGTTTAGAGTCATTGATCGGTTCCTAGACCGTAATAACTAGGTGGCGACTCCCAAACCTCAAGGGTCAAAAGCGGATCCGCGCACCCCGCGGATCGAGGGCGCTTTCACTCTCTTTTTCAAAAATCAGTAAAGCATACGCTTTGAACAGATATTGGCAAGAAAGAGGAAGCCGTGAAACACCGTTGCAACCCATGAGCTCATCAAAATTAGGTACCACCTCTTCGTAATACTCACCTGTGATAGAAAGCCCAGAAATCTTCTACATTTGCCATAAAGAAATGCCAACTTCACTACGACCCGTCACAAAAGTGTTAGTCTCGGGACACTAAAACTCACATAAAGCTCGATACATGCCATTAGGATAACTGTACTCCTTACTAGCTGCAAATATAGCTTCACCAAGGGAAGCTGTCAACTTTTTGCTCTGTAGTTTATGGCTCACATCCAAACTCCACTTTCAAAAATCATTGAGATATCGAATGTCGCCTCGAGGTTCAATATCTGAACCCCATCGAGTAAAACGTTACATGATTTTCTATGCCAAAATAGCCTGTGGACAATTGCGAGTTTGATCATAATGTGATAAGATAGCTGATGCTCTGTATCAATCTCATCTCCAGGGAGTAAGTCAGTTGTTAGAGGATATTCACTTAAAACTGTCATATCTAGTGATGTGTCCCTTTCTGTATCCTGCACCTTCAAAGGACCAATTATCGATGTGTGCACAATAAGCTTCAGCTCTACGATGAAATGTTTCCTACTCTTGAATGACCAACTATTATAATATGGGAAAAACAAAGCCATTTTCCCTTTTGAGAAGTATCTACAGGATCATCTACCCAACCTTCACTTGGTAAGTTCCGTTTGGAATGGTTCTTATTCCTTGAACCTTTGGAAAGAATATCTCTAGCCATCTCTGAAAAAAAAAAGACCAAATACACTTATTCAAAAAAAAAATAATAACATTTCTCATTAAGTACTAGGGTCACATTGATTAGAGATATAGAAGAGTATGAATAAAAAAATCATCATACTCAACAATGCTTTGGCGCTAGAGTTTGGCCACCTGACTGTACAAATAATTCGTCGCATGGTTTTTTTATTCAGTTGACGTTTGTCAGCCAATTGACGTTGTGCACTCTTAAGCACTACTGATAAATAATTACTTTAGAGATTGGCCAATTAGTTGGACAAATAGTTCGTCGCATGATTTTTTCTAGCCAGTTGACGTTGTGATGCTGCTAGCCAGTTGACGTTTGTCAACCAATTGACGTTGTCCACTCCTAAGCATTACTAATAAACAGTTACTTTAGAGGTTAGCCAATTAGCTGGACAAATAGTTCGTCGCATGGATCTTCTACGTGCATAAAGCTTGCGTATCGCGATTCTTTTAGCCAGTTGACATTTGTCAACCAATTGACGTCATCCACTCCTAAGCATTACTGATAAACAGTTGCTTTAGAGGTTAGCTAATTAGTTGAACAAATAGCTCGTCGCATGCATTTTCTACGTGCATAAAGTTTGCGTACCGCGATTCTTTCAGCCAGTTGACGTCATCCACTCCTAAGCATTACTGATAAACAGTTGCTTTAGAGGTTAGCCAATTAGCTAGACAAATAGTTAGTCGCATAGATCTTCTACGTGTATAAAGCTTACGTATCGCGATTCTTTCAGCCAGTTGATGTCATCCACTCCTAAGCATTACTGATAAACAGTTACTTTAGAGGTTAGCCAACTAGCTGGACAAATAGTTCGTTGCATGGATCTTCTACATATACAAATCTTGCATCCCCTGATTCTTCTAGCCAGTTGACGTTTTCCATTATTAAGTACTATTGATGATCAGTTGCCTTAGAAATTGGCCAACTGGCTAGACAAATTTCTCGTCGCATGGTTCTTCTACGAGTTCATCTATCATTATGCAATTCTTTTGACAAGTCAACAGTGTTCATCCCAAGCATGATATAGATATTATAAAATTTAATGGACAAGAATAGTTCATAATTTATTGATCAATGTACCCTGTTGCAAATCATTGTATACAAGAACAAAAGGTATTAAAAATTTCAAGTTTAGGAGATTATTTTGTTTTGGTAATAACAGAAACTGAAGCTTTAAGTCGTCGAAAAACTTTAAGTGACTGAGAAGCAATAACAAGGATTAAAGCTCTTAGTTGCTGCTCGCGTTCCAAAAATCAAAAGAGAACCTGAATAAAAAAAAAAGTATAAACAAAGTGAAAAAATGATGATGCCCGGAAAGTTTTAATTGGAAAAGAATATATCTTACGAATAGAAAGGTTCAAATTCAAAGTAGCAAAAGATTCTGATTCAAGAGTTTTACTTAAATCAATGAAGAACCCTAAAGGTTTCTTAAGCAAAAATAAATAAATTATGTTGTTTGCTGCAAGCAAAAGTCGGTGTGCAAATAGATATCCATTTTGGTGTATTACAAATAAAGATTGGTGTGTTAATATAACTTCAAAAAAAAAAAAAACCCCTTGTCAAAGGGTTTACAGATTTCACTCATCTTCTTCGATCAATGATTTGGGTGAAAATCTTGAACTGTCGCAATCGACAGAAGATGATGCTATTTGAGCTGTTGAAGCTCTTAATAAAAATCTGAAGGGAAGAGGGTGTTCGATTATTTGTTTATCAGATGAACAGATTCGATTTAAACAGGACAAGGCTGCACATATCCAACAATAAAATCCAATTTACTTTTAAATTCTTACCTCTAAATCGCCTGAAATTGATAAGCCGAGATGGTTCTTTTGAAAGCAATAGTAGCCCAATCAAGTTTTAAGATGTCGAAGAAGAAATCTCATGGTTCTGAAATCGTAAAGAACGGTTAAATTTCTGATAAAGACGAGTTTTCTTTATTTATTTTTGAAGAATATTCACAAACAGAAAGAGGGGTGTTCTTCTTCTTTTAATCAAAATCAAAATCAAATAAAATCCTTAACAATATGAGATCTCTTGAAGATGACCTCTTCCCATCAACACCAGGAAAGGTTAAAAATCGAGAAAACAAATATGTTAAATCGTCAATTTTATCTATGTTTCACTATGTTCTTATGGGTCTGTTCTTGATTGCTTTAACGACATCGTCAATACAAAAAGAATCCAGTCTCGTCCAACATTGAAGAAGAAGAACCGAGGCAAATTAGTGATGAAGAAACAAGTGGAACAGTAGAGGAGAATTCAAGGTATATCATAGACAAGGTTGAGGAACCGAAGAAGTCCTTGTTCTCTCGATCAATTCCTTATCTCGCGAGCACTTTTATTTACCATGAGCCCCTCCTTTAGATCGGTTTTCGGTGGAAGAAAAGAATAAAAAATTGGAAATTTTCATTCTTTTACACCCCAACTCCAATGCTGTATTGCACGTGGCAAAGCCCATCATTATGTTAAGAGATACAAAATTTTCTTGTGTGGCTCATATTTTTAAAGCTCAAATACTTCAATCTGTTTTGTCTCTTGTGACAAAATCTTATCTCTTCTAAGCTCCAACCTTCAAAAAGGCTAGAGTCTAATTTCATAACTTGCAACCTACAAGTACTACAGACTTTAAAGCCTTCAAAGAATACTGAGTGAAGTTGATTTTAGTTGTTGTAAAGCAATCAAATGGGTTTGATCCCATGCACCTAAGGTGCATCAAGTTATGGATCTAAGCATTTGAATGCAATGGGCCTTTGTAATTCTTATCCAACCACAACAATTGAGGTGAATCAGCCCCTAATACCCAAACATTTGAAGTTTGAAGGTTTAAACAATTCTAAGCCTTCGTTTCCCTTAACGCCTCGAAAGATTTTGAATAAAGATTGCATATTGTTAGTTCCTTTGGGATCGGATGTTCTCAATTTTCCAAGTAAATCTTAGAGAAGACCAAATAAAAAAAAAATACGAATGAGGCACCATCAACAGCAGTCGTGCGCTCTGTTTATTGAAGGAGAGTCCTTCTTGAAGCCGCCTCTCCTGGTGTTTGTGATTAAGTGAAAAAGGTCCACGGTTTCAATCGAATTCCAAAATACTCTTCGAATAAGTCTAGACTTACTAACTTGTAAGATTTCTTATCTTACTAGCTTGTTGACCTTGCCAATGGCATCTAAAACCATGATCAGATTGAGTATCTCCAAGCCTCTAAAAGAAAGTGATCGGTATCTCATGGGACAACCTCTATTAATTCAGTCCATTGTGAGTTCATATCAACTCAACTCGGATGAATATTAAGGCAACTCGGCTACAAAGCCTGTTAGAAGAACACGTCGGATCAACAAAAAAATAAATAAATATTGACACATTCACCAAAACATATCACATACTAGTCAAGGTGATCAAGAATGCATCATTGCTAGCTACACATCTAATAATGCATCCTTGAGAGGGCATTTGTAGGCATCAAAATTTTGAGGAGGCCCTTACAATTTTTTTTTTTTATAAATAAAAATCCCTAATTTTATTAATGGGCCTCAAATCCAAATTGAGTCCATTAAATGGGAACGTACCTCTTACAAGCCAGGGTTTTGGATTTTCGCAGATAAAGCCCATGATCTATATAAAAATAAAAGTGATCCACACATTAAGTATTGAGCCCTACACCCAAACAAATGAGTTCGACCCAATAATGATCCATTAAATCCTTAAAATTAGATTTGGACAAATTTAGCCTTTTAAATAAATCAGTTAAACCTTTTTTAAGTTGGGGGTATAATTGGAAAGCTAAATTACCTTTAAGTCTATAGATACAAAAGCTTCTCTCAATGAGAGGGGATCTGGATCACTTTCCCTCAGAAGACAGAAGCTATCCCTCTAGAGAAGAAGAAGCTCTCAAGCCCTCCTCCAGAAACAAAGCAAGGTTCTTCAGAGATCCGAACTCCGACTAAAGAAAAGATCAAGCATAAAACCCTTCTCCGAAAGTTAAGAAAACCTTCTCAACCGATAAAGCGCGGAGCCTAGAGAGAAGAAGATCTACAAAAGCCTTTACAGAAGATCAAGCACAAAGCAAAGCCAACATCAAAGCATCCTTCTAAAGCGCGAAGCTCGGAGAGAAGAAAAGCTACATACATCATCATCACTATTTTTGTACTTGACTGTTAATCAGAGGAAACACTGAGATCTGTATCTACTTTTCATCAAAAATCAATAAAATCATTTACGATTATATTTCACAAATCTTGAGGTAAATTCATTGAAATTTATTGTCGACAACTACTATCCTCTCCTCAATTCAATATTCTTTGAGAATCTCGATGTTTTTAGGGTCACCAAAGCGACTTTGATTAAATTAATAAAAAAAAATTTAGACTAAAAAAAAACTATGTGCTTGTTTCGATGATTGATTCTAATTATTAGTTTTATTGTGATTGCTTATCTAACATGCCATAAATTGAGATATGCGTACTTATTTTAATCTTAATATTGATGTGATGGGATGTGATTGGTTTGTGTATTATTGGGATTAATATTTCAATGTTGTAATGATATGATCAGGCCCATGGGCTCTTTGATTTGAAAAAGGCCCGGGGCACACCGCACCCTGTTTTGTACACTCCACTAGCACATTTACTATTTTACATGCTTGCATGTCCCAATATAGCCAAAGTGGCACTAGTGCGTGGCCCGAACTCTTCAGAGATGCGACGTCATTCATGAAAATCATAACTCCAGTCATGTACCTTAGGGTATATCAAACTGGGGCATCAGTACAATCTGATCTGGTGACTCTAAAAGGTATATTGAAGCACCCAGGTTGGAACAACCTGTGCCTTTGACCTATTGTAAGCCGCACAATCACATGTCACATTTGCCAATGTAGTACTAGTACGTGGTCGGTCCCCTCGTGAGATGCCAAACCATTTATGAAAACTACAACTCTTGACTCGTACCAATATACATCAAAGATAATATAAGCATATCAATTGCACTTCTTGGTCAAAACAAGTGCCTAAGTGAGATCCTACTCTGATGCACTACGGTAGTAGGAGGATAAACTACGTCTATTCTAGAGAAGAGGTGATTTAAGAGTACCTTTGCTCAAGCATCGTGTGCCACCTCTAATCTGGGGATTAAATTGGTTGCTTCTTGCTTCAGAGAAGTGGGTTAAAGTTTTAGATTATCACCTATACTGTATATCAAACCAAGTCACCATGTACCGTCTGATTGAGCATGCTCGAGAGGTATTAGGTGTACTTGGGTAAGGGTGGTCAGATAAAAATGCATTGCACGTAGTAAGCTTAGAATCTAGAAACCTCCCCTGTAGGTCACGACTCGAACTTCTCGTGGGTGTTCCCGGGTTGTTTATTAAATGAAGAATGTATGTGAATGATGAATGCATGTGAATAATGAGATCAGAATGAATGGTTGTCCTTAAGGATTAAATTTTTTTGTTTTACCTGATTAAAATGGGTACACCGACCCAATAAAAAATCCATTTGTTGCAATAATTCATAATGATCGAGTCCATCTCGACCCAACCATCATGATGGGCCGAGCCATTTAATTCAAAGTGGAAATCAAATTCTTTTTTAAATTCGGATTTCAACCCATTTTCAAAGAAGAAAAATGGTTAACAAAAGGAAAGTATTTTCCAAGAGAAGTGTTCTCTAGAAAAAAATATTTTCCAAGAAAAAGTGTTTTCTAGAAAATATTTTCCATAAGAACAAGATTTTTCAAAAGAAAAAGTAATTGATATTTTACATAGACTTTGGAAGTGTACTAAAATACCCTTTTGTGTCAAACCACGATGCTAGCCACAGGCAATAATCCGATCGACCAGTTAGTCAAAACAACCGTCATAGGGATGCATACTGTAGAGAATATCAACTTTGAAAAATTCATACTAAGATGTGCTCTCTACTTCCACAAGTTTGAAATAGATTGGAACCTATTACGTACTATGGCTAAACGTTGGAACCCCTACCTTCATATATTCCATATTGGGCATATGCACTTGTGCTCCACTCACAAGGATTACTGTGGCATTATGGGGATATCCACTTCAAGACCTCTAGTCAGGTCCTCATTGAAGACAAGATATTCTGGTGACCTCGTCACAAGATTGAACATTTCAAAAGAAGAAGCCAAGGCCCTAGTCTATAACAGGAGATTGGACTTAGTACATTTACTGGGTCCGCATCACTCCCGCAATTATCCAGTCAATGTAAAACCAGAAGGCTGACAAGCCACTAGATACCATCGATTGTGCCTAGGAATCCTAGCCCAATACATGCTGACCTCCAAAAGTAACGATAAGACTGTCCCTGAGTCCTTAATAGATATAGCCTCTCAACTCTCAAGAAAAGCCAACCTTGTACCTCTCATCCTAGCTAAAACCTTCTCAAGTATAAATGCCATAAAAAATGATGAGCGGGAAAACTTCAAAGGAAGCCCCCACTTATTTTATATGTGGTTGTGTGATCGTCTCAAAATCGTAGATGTCCCTTCAAACCTCAAGTATGGGCCTGAACACTTTTCCAAAGAAACCTGTTAGTGCATCACAATTTAGTCAAGGCTTTGAGCAAATGGTTGGATTCTCGCCTTATCCGTCATATCAATTTAAAATGCCCTTGGTGGATGACTGATCCCCCTATTCTAGGAACCAAACGATCCTATTATGTTCGTTTGATTGGACTAGAAGAAATATCTTTTTACCAACCTACATTGATCCCAGAGCAATACGACGTACCCATAGAGTTATCTTTACTTCAGCACAAAGCTTTCTTCCCTCCCGAGCCATTGACCAAAAAGTTATTACATCTTATTGAGAAGACTTGGAATAAATACACCTTAGGGTATCCAGACGGACCAGTAGAATTCAAGAAGCCAGTTGTTAGAGCCAAAAGGATCAAGTCTGATAGCAATCCTCATGACCATCAAGACAAAGTCAAGCGTCCATGTAAAAAATAGCTTAAGTCAAATTTGTTGAAAGATGTTTTAATGAGAACGTTTCTTTGTTAATCATTTTCAATAAAGTTATTTTTCTTTTGAATAAGCATTTATTTCCCTCTTGAATGATCATTGCGTGAATGGATTATTTAATGAATTGGTCACAAACTTCAATAA
The DNA here is from genome assembly GCF_017979445.1 of Akebia trifoliata. Classification (NCBI taxonomy): domain Eukaryota; kingdom Viridiplantae; phylum Streptophyta; class Magnoliopsida; order Ranunculales; family Lardizabalaceae; genus Akebia; species Akebia trifoliata. The sequence goes on from NW_028237486.1 coordinate 9,782, forward strand.
AATGATTCATTAAAATGTTATCAAGGGGGTAATACTGAAATTATTTAAATTTATCTTTAATGGGATGTATAGGATTATCATTACACACAAATTCAAGCGTCCACCTCCTAGTTCGTAAGTCCAGTCGGTTAGAACTAGCACCAACACCAAGTCAACAGGCAGAAATGGCTTTAGAATCTGAGCTTACAGAGATCCGTAAGATCTTGGCAGCCTTTGACAATGATATCAATAGTATAAGAGGCAAAGTAGAAGTCTTAGAATAGATTTCAGAATTAATGGGCAAACCCGTTGACAATCCGAAAGGAAAAAGGGAAGAAGAAAATACAGCGAAACGTGCAGATGACGTCTTTGAGCTTGACAGAGATGAAGAACAGTTCAATGAAAATTTGGTGTTAGCTAACAGAATGTCTCAGTTAGAGTCAACTATGAAGAGTATAAAGGATATCGATGAAATTGCAGCAGACATTGAAGCTCTGAACCGCATCCCTAGAATTCATTTGCCAGAGAAGTTTGTAATGCCTGAAATGGACAAGTTCAGTGGGGTAGGTTGTCCAAAAACGCATCTTAAAGTATGTGTTACTAACATGCGCACTATGGGGCTCAACGATGAACAGATGACATTACTATTTCAACGAACTCTATCCGGGTCAGCTCTGCGATGGTTGATGTCTCAAGACCCAACTATAGTAGGTACATGGGAGAACATGTCAAAAGCTTTTTGACATCAGTATAAATATAGTACTGAGATCGAGATTTCAAGAAGGGATTTGGAGTCGACTAAATAGAAAAATGGGGAGACATTCACTGATTTCATTGGTGGCTAGAGGGCCAATGCTGCCCAAATGTGGAATAGAATCTCGGAGAAGGAACAAGTAACGATTATCCTAAAGAACCACTCACAAGGATGTGCTCAGTACCTAGTGGCCCAATATCTTGCTACTTTTGAGTCCTTGTTACAAGTCGAAAGCCAACTCGAGGATGTTTTTGCCTTTAGAGTACTTTCTAATCCCTCGGACAATAAGTCTAAGAAACCCTATGTTCCCAAACCTACTACCAACCATGTTTACATAGTCAACACATCAGCTACCCCAGCTCAACTCCCAACCCAGACTAATAACCAGGTTCATCCAAGTCAACCTCGAACTCCACGTCAGTTTATCAATTTAGGGATGAGTCTTCCTATAGCTCTTCACAAATTTATGAAAAAAAGACTTCTTACCCCTATCCAACCTCTACCTTTACCAAATCCCTTGTCAGTTGGACACAACTCTAACTTGTTCTGCGAGTTTCTTCAAAACTGTGGCCATCACACTGATTGATGTATCATCTTACGTCATGCCATTCAAAACCTTATTAACAACAAAAAGGTCACAATCCCTAGCCCAACATCACCAAATGTCACCACTAATCAACTACCCACCTATCAACCTCCACCAACCCTGAACATGATTTCCCATACCCCATTACTATTTCATCCCGTCTCTCTCATCCATTCAATCCAAGTCAAACTGCCTAGTTACCCCCTTGCCGGGATAGCTTTCACTAATAAAGTTTTCACCACAAACTATGAACCATTTGATTTAACCTTGGATGATACGTATTGTCTATCCCCACCTCATTATAGGAGCCCCACATTCACTAGTTATCTTTTGGCTCAAATGAACCCAAAGAGTCTTGTCTCCTTGACAGATGAAGATCCATACTTGTTGACTGAAGAAGATGAGCATTTCTCCCTCTCTTGTGATGAAGTTAGACATATGAGTCGATGAGGAAGAGTTTTTAAGTTGCAAAAACTCTGTGTTGATAACCCTGCAGCCTTGGCAAGAAAAGAAAGAGAAGATCCTATTAAAAAAATATCTAAGAAGATAACTCCGTGATCAAGCAATTGAAGAAATCAGGGTCAACATCTCAGTTTGGGGTTTACTCATGGCTTCTACTGCTCATAGAAAGGCTGTTCTCAAAGCATTAAATATAGCCCACGTTTCCCTGGATACTTCTCCAGATCAGCTAGCCAATATAGTAGGGACAACCTATGTATAGAATATTCTGTCCTTCTCAGACTCAGATCTCCCAAAGGAAGGATCAAGCCACACTAAGCCTTTGCGCACCACAGTCGATTGTAATGGGATGAGGGTACTTCTGGATTTAATTCACAATGGAAATGCATTGAATGTTTGCCCTTTAAAGACTGCTACCTACCTCGGGTTTAAGGCTGAAGATCTCAAGCCCACTAATCAAGGTGTTAGGGCCTGTGATAATACTAAGAGGGATGTACTAGGAATTTTACACATTCGATTGTCCACAGGCATAGCTGAATTTCCTGTGGAATTTCAAGTTATTGATATCCAGTCGTCTTTAAATTTACTGTTAAAGAGACCATGGTTACACCAGATCAAAGCCATACCTTCCACACTACACCAGAAAGTTAAATTTATCAAAGATGAACTAGTAATTACCTTTTATGGAGATGCTGAGATTGTGGGGATTGTAAACAGTACCAAAGCCAAGAATGAACCGTTACTTGAGATTCAATAAAAACAACAGGGGATAGAGCTCAGTGGGTTTGAATTTGAAAAGATATTCCTTGTCCAATGGGATCACTCAGTGAAAGAATATTTTCCTATTGAGAATACCTCTAATTGCTACATGGCCAATATGTTCAAAAAAATCAGATTTTTTTCTGGTATGAGCCTAGGTCGCAAGCAACAAGGTATTAAAGGGGTACCAGTGATTAAAGAAGTCATCGGCATATTCGAACTAGGATATAAGCCTACTAAGGAAGATTGGGCCCAATATTGAAAGACAAAGTGGGACAAGGCAATTACAAAAAGACAATAGCACACCACGAATCCGATTAAAATGAAGCCTTATCATAAAACCCTTAGTAGTTATTTCGTGAAAGAAGGAGAAGATTTTCGTTATTGTAGGTTCCCAGAGCCGTTCATTGATCATATCACAGGTACTCGACTACATTGGTTTGAAATATTCTTTGGCATGGAATGGCCTGAAAAGGAAGTTGAAGACTGGTAGCTCAATCTGGACTCCCTCAATATTGATCAATTATTCATTAAAGATCACAATGTCCTGGTATTGTCAGTTGAGAAGGGGATCCCAAATCCTCAGTCAGTAATCAAACCCGCTGTTGGGTGTCTATCTAATTATCATGTAATTAGTCTTGTGCTGCACGTCAAGACTAGGTCTGTCAGTCCTATTACTCCTATTCAGTCTGACGTGTCTGATGAGTCCTTTATTTCTGTTGAGTCAAGTAAGTTAGTTGTTTCTACTGAGTCTGTTATTTCTAGTAAGTCTGTTATTCCTATTGAGTCAAGTGAGTCTGTTAAGTCCATAATGAGTTCTGTTACCCTATCTCCTTTTAATGAAATGAAAAAAAAATTTATTATCCTGAGCGCAATGATAATTTAACTAATAATCTGGTTGGAGAATCTTCTGATGAAGAATCTAACCCTGAAATAATCAAATTACTTGAACAAGAAAATGAACGTCGGGTTCAACCTCTAGTAGATAGCACGAGTCCGAATGTGCATGGACTTTAAAGACCTAAACAAAGCGAGTCCGAAAGACAGTTTTCCTTTACCACACATAGATGTTCTAGTAGATAGCATGGCAGGGCACACTTTGTTGTCCTTCATTAATGATTTTTCAGGGTACAATCAGATAAAAATGGATCATCGGGATATGCAAAAAATGTCCTTCATCACACAGTGGTGTAGACACCCCATTTTTGCATCCGCCTGATTAATCAAGTCGTCGACCCGATCGCAAAGGTTCCCAATGATGGATGTTTATTCCAATACTTTATTTTGTTACCAGATATGTTTCAGAAATCTGGATGAGGTATCTCGAACTGACAAAACTTAAAAACCACGCTACGCTAGGAAAATACAACCCCAGAAACATAGAAATCATCATCTTGCAAATAAAAAAGAAGCTTCACCATAAAAATCACTAAATTACCAAAATACCCCTAACATCAAAACAACTCTAGAGCCTGCATTACGCTTAGGAAAATCCACTCAAACACATAAAACAATAAATCGAAACCAAGTAAACCACTTCGCCAATTTTCACAAAATTTGACAAAATTACGAAAATACCCCTCATAAAGTTCACGATCATTTTATACAAAAAACTTCATAAATGACAAAAAACAACATTCCCATTGAATTCCTTACAAAAAACTGATTCCAAAACATCTTGGAACATTGAAAAACGACTTAAAACGTAAAAAATCCTCTCCGAGGGCAAAACGGTAATTTTACAATTTTCATAATTAAAAAATTCGAAATTAGTAAATAAAACATTAAATAATTAAAGTGAAACATTAATGAAATTAATTAAAAAGTTGAACCTAAAAAATCGATTAATTGGACTCTCAGGCAAAATTGTTGAGGGTTCGTGGGATATTTCTTTAAGGTCCCCTCCATTTGGGGGTCCAAAGAATTAAAGATATAATAGAAAGGGGTTCTCCAAAAATTTAAAATCAATCAAGCAAGACTAAAGTCAAGATATTAAAGTCAATCAAATAAGACCAAAGTCAAAATAAAAGTAAATCAAGCAAGACTGAAGTCAAGGTCAATCAAGTGAGACTGAAGTCAAAATTAAAGTCAATCAAGCAAGACTGAAGTCAAAATTAAAGTCAATCTCATAAGACTAAAGTCAAAACCCTAAATTAAAACCCTAATCTAAACTAATCAAGTCAATCTCATAAGACTAAGGTCAAAACCCTAAATCAAAATCCTAATCTAAACTAATTAAGTCAATCTCATAAGACTAAAGTCAAAACCCTAAAACCCTAAAGATAAGTCAAAACCCTAATTGAAACCCTAAAAGAAACCCTAATCAAATCCTAATGCTTCTAAAAACTTTATAAATAGGAGCCTCCACACTCTATTTTCGTATCAAAGAAAAAACCCTAGGAAAAGTAGGTAAAGAAGCCTCCGTAACCTCCCCAAAACCCTAATTTTGGAGTCCCAACTCCTTCCCTAACACCCCTACTCCGATTTTAGCCTAAAAACACCCAAAAACCTCTCAAAAACATCCTAGAAATCCACAACAAATTTGAAGCACTCAGATCCAAGAAGGAGATACCTTACCTCGGAGATCAGGAATCAGATCCGGAGATAGAACGAAGTAAGGAATACGGTACAAGGAGCCATTCTAACCAGATCTGAGGGAATAACACTTTTGCAGATCAAAGGTAAATTTTTTTCTATTTTTTTTTAATCTAGGTTTATTATTAGCAATGTAGATCTATTTGGGATAAGTAGAGACCGGCATTGGCCGGGCGGGGTTGGTGCCTAACACCTTCCAACCCCGTAACATGATCCCCGGATTCAGATTTTTATAGTAGATTAGTTCTTTTTATCCATTACAGGGTCAATTTGGTTCCTAGACCGTAATAACTAGGTGGCGACTCCCAAACCTCAAGGGTCAAAAGCGGATCCGCGCACCCCGCGGATCAAGGGCTTTTTCAGTGGCGACTCCACTGGGGACATTAAGGACCAAGCTTGAAAAGCCCCAAGTATGGGATACGTCGCTAATAGGACTTTTTTTTTTTTTGATTTTGATTTTTAGTCAGTTGATTATTTGTTCATTGCATTTTATTTATTTATGTTTTTATATTCTTTTGGTTTAATCATAGATCATGTGATTCGTTCTTGAATATCCTAATATCATTTGTATGGTTCAATCGGGGATTATTCGAAATGGCCTCAAATAATACGAGAATTTGAAGGAATAATTTTAATAGCGATGGTACGATGATTGTGGATCATGTGATTTTTTTTAAGATTTAAAAAAAAATTTTTTTTTTTTAAAAATGTTCTCGGATTTTTGTTCAATCGAATGTTTAACACTTTTTTTTTTTTTTTTTTTTAATATGTGATTGTGCTGTCCATTGGCAGCAAGCAGGAGAAGTAAAGAAAAATGAATAAAAAAAACAAGAATGTTCTCGGATCTTTGTTCAATCGATTGTTTAACATATATATATTTTTTTAATATGTGATTGTGATGTCCGTTGGCAGCAAACAGGAGAAGTAAAGAAAAATGAATAAAAAAAAAGAAAGTCATTTTGCCGTGTGTAACAAAGAGGAGTAAAACGACTGGTTGGGGTGCATTGAGTGAAATAAAAAAAATTAAAAAAAAAAAAAACCCCTCGGTTTTACTTATTTTTTATTTTTTACTTATTTTTTCTCTTTTATCTCCTCTTTCTCTCCTGTTAATGGCGTCGTCTCCAACCAAACCAGATCAGAGACCGATCAGTTTTGGTCTTCCAATCCGGTCGATTTTGATCAACGAGATCGGTTCACGATCTAGGGAAACAACCCTTTTCTTCCAACGAAGAGGCTTGGAGCTGCAAATCATCACACCCGATCGGTTTGAAGGATTTCCCATGAAAATTAACGATGGTTTTCGGCTGAAGTGTGTAGAATCTGTTCTAATTCGGATTGACATGAAATCTCAAGGGTTTAAACAGATTTTGCAAGATCGAGACATGAATCATGCCGTTTTGATCGAATCAAACCTGATTTGGATCGGTTTTTCTCTGTTAAAGGATTTTCATGATAGATTTATTTATTTATTTTTTCTTTCTCTTCTCCGATCAAATTGCTAGAGGTTGTTCATGAGAATCCCGATCGCGTTTGGGTACATCATCTTTAAAAAATTTTCGATTTGTTTTCTTTCCTCTTCGTGAGAATCTTGATTATTTCTTTCGATTTGGAAATGGGCAGAAACCAGGATCCGAGGCCATCGATTTTACCAGAATCATGACTTTGGAGTTCATCAGTTTTTTTCCTCGGCTCTTGATTAATTTTGGCATCACTGGTTCTAGTTTTCTTTGCTGTTTTTTTGATTTTGGATCGTTAAGAATCGGAAACAGATTAGATTGAGATTAATAGATGATCATGGGGAGCATTTTTTTCCGTAACCCATGTCAATTGGGTCGGCTACAGATCATCGTTGATTTTAAAGACTAACTACTCAATTTGGTTTCGGCAGGTCACCCCAATCCCATAATGCAAATTTATGTTGGTTGGGAAGCATTGGTCAACAATTTCGAATTAAAAATCGGATTTCGCAAATGTTTGAAAATCGGATTTCGCAAGTGTTATACAATTTTCGGACAATTTTTCGGTAATTAAAAGGGATTAATTTACACTGAATTATACTTCCATCAAAGTCTTGAACTGATTAAGAATTTTTTTAGAAAATAAATTTAGATTTATGTGTTGCCAATAACAACATATACTTTCTTTCATAAAACTCCTTTGATTTTAAAATCAATTTGCTTTCTAAAAAAATAAAAAAAAAAAAAAAAAACAAAACATCACTTTTGATCTCATCAATTACTGTTCTATTTCTAATACTCTTTGAAGTTTCCTATTATGTTGGGCCACCCAAAATAACCCTCGATTGAAACACATAAATAAATATGTCGGATTAAATGCTTGTTTCTAACATGGATATATGCTTGATATGTTTATTTTCAATCACGTGATTTGAATAGTGTTGATCTTGATAAAATATTCATGTGATTGGTATGGTGTTTATTTCGATCAAATATTCATGTAATTCCTTTTGTAATGATTGGTTTGATTGGGCCCATGGGCCCATTTGTTTGAAAAAGGCCCCGGGCACACCCCACCCTGTTTTGCACACACCACATGCACGTTTACCGCTTTACTCACTTACACGTCCCATTTAACCAACGTGGCACTAGTGCGTGGCTCGGTCTCTTCGGAGATGCGACGTCATTCATGAAACCCACAACTCCAGTCACGTACCTTAGGGAATATCAAACTGGGGGCATCAATACCATCTGATCAGGTGATTCTGAGAAGTATGTTGATGCACCCAGGCTGGAGCGACCTGAGCCTTTGACCTATTGTAAGCCACACAGTCACATGTCCCGATTGCCAACGTAGTACTAGTACGTGGTCGGTCCCCTCGTGGGATGCCAAACCATTTATGAAAGCTACAACTCTTGACTCGTACCCGTGGGTATAAAAGGTAATCTAAGTATATCAATTGCACTTCTTGGTCAAAACCGGTGCCTAAGCAGATCTTGCCCCGCTGTACCCTACTGTACGAGGGGGATAGACTACGTCTATTCTAGACGAGAGGTATTTAAGTGGGCCCTTGCTCAGCATTGTGCGCCACCTCGCAACTGGAGATCAAACGGGCTGTTTTTGGCTTCAGAGAAGTGAATTGAGGTTTTAGATTATCACCTATATGGTATATCAAACCAAGTCACCACGTATCGAAAGGTATATAGGTGTGCTTGGGCAAGGGTGGCCAGATAAAAATGCATTGCACGTAGTAAGCTTAGAGTTTAGAAACCTTTCCAATAGGTCACGACTCGAACTTATTGTGGGTGTTCCTGGGTTGTTTGTTGATTGATGAATGTATGTGAATGGTGTAAATCAGAGTGTATGATTGTCCTCAAGGATTAAATAATGTTTTTGAAAATTAAAATGGGTGCACCGACCCAATAAAGAATCCATTCTTTTACAATAATGACTCAGTCCATCCCGATCTAACAATCATGGTGGGCCGAGTCATTTAAATTGAAAATGGAAATCAAATTTTCAAATAATTTATAGAAATAAAATCTTTTCCAAAAAAGATTATTTTCCAAAAGAAGTGTTCTTTAGAAGAAATTTTTCCAGAAAAAATATTTTCCAGAAATGTTTTCCAGAAAAAATATTTTCCAGAAATGTTTTTCAGAAAAAAATATTTTCCAGAAAATATTTTCCATAAGAATAAGATTTCCAAAAGAAAATAAAAAATTGATATTTTTACATGGACCTTGGAAAAGTACTAAAATATCCTTTTGTGTCAAACCAGGATGCTAGTCGCAGGCGACAATCCAATCGAACAGTTAGTCAAAACGACCGTTGTAGGGATGCACCCTATAGAGAAGATCAATTTTGGGAAATTTATGTTGAGGAGTGCTCTTTACTTCCGTGAGTTTGAAATAGACTGGAATCTCCTACATGCTATGGCTAAGCGATGGAATCCCCACCTTCATATATTCCATATGGGGTATATGCATTTGTGCCCCACCCACGAGGATTATTGCGACATCATGAGGATATCCACTTCAGGACCTCTAGTCAGGCCCTCATTGAAGACCGGATATTCTGGTGAACTCGCCACAGGACTAAACATTTCCAAGGAAGAAGCCAAAGTCTTAGTCAATGACGGGAGATTGAATTTAGTACCCCTACTGGGCCCGTATCGCTCTCGCAGTCACCCTATCAATGTAAAACCCAAAGCCTGGCGAGATACTAGAGATTATCGATTGTGCCTAGGAATCCTAGCCCAATACATGCTGACTTCCAATAGTGATGGCCAAACTATCCCTGAGTCCTTCATAGATATAGCCTCACAACTCTCAAGGAAAGCCAACCCAGTACCTCTCATCCTAGTTGAAACTTTCTCAGGTTTAGATGCCATAAAAAATGGTGAGCGGGAAAGCTTCAAAGGAAGCCCCTACTTACTCTATATGCGGCTTTGTGACCGTCTTAAAATCGTAGAGGTTCCCTCAAACCTCGAATATGGGCCAGAACACTTTTCCAAGAGAAACCTATTAGTGCGTCACAACTCAGTCAAAGCTTGGAGCAAATGGTTAGACTCTCGCCTTGCCCGTCATATTGGTTTTAGGTGCCCTTGGTGGATGACTAATCCCCCTGTTCTAGGAACTAGAGGATCATACTATGTCCGTTTGATTGGTTTAGAAGAAACATCTTTCTACCATCCTAATCTAATCCCAGAGCAGTACGATGTACCTATAGAGTTATCCTTACCTCAGCACAAAGCTTTCTTTCCCCCCGAGCCTCTGACTGAAAAGTTAGTACACTTCATTGAGAAAGCTTGGAACAAGCGCACCTTAGGGTATCCAGATGGACCAGTAGAATTCAAAGAGCCAGTTGTTAGAGCCAAGAGGGTCAAGCCTGACAGCAATCCTGATGACCGTCAAGACAAAGCCAAGCGTCCATGTAAAAATAGTTCAAGTCAAATTTGTTGAAATATGTTTTTAATGAGAACATTTATTTGTCAATTATTTTCAATAAAGCTATTTTTCTTTCAAATGAATATTGATTTCTTCTTTGAATGTTCATTATGTGAATGGATTAATTAATGGATTGGTGCACAAACCTCAATGAAATGATTCCTTAAAATGTTATCAAGAGGGTAATACTGAAATTGACTAAATTTACCTTTGATGGGGTCATATAGGATTATCATTGCGCCCAAACTCAAGCGTCCACCTCCTAGTTGGAGTTGTAAGTCCAGTCGGTTAGAACGAGCTACAGTACCAAGTCAACAAGCAGAGATGGCTTCAGAATCTGAACTGACAGAGATCCGTAAGATCTTGGCAGCCTTTGCCAATGATATCACCAGTATAAAGGGTAAAGTAGAAGTGCTAGAACAGACCTCGGAATCAACAGGCAATCCCTTAAATGATCCAAAAGGAAAGAAAGTAGAAGAGAGACGTCCACATGAAGTCTTCGAACTTGATGGAGATGAAGAATATGTCAATGAAAATCCGATGTTAGCTAACAGAATGTCTCAGTTAGAGTCGGCTATGAAAAGTATAAAAGGCATCGATGAAATTGCAGCAGGTATTGAGGCTCTGAACCGCATCCCTAGAATCCATCTGCCCGAGAAGTTCTTGATGCCAGAAATGGACAAGTTTAGTGGTATAGGGTGCGCAAAAACACATCTTAAGGTATATGTTACTAACATGCGCACTATGGGGCTCAGTGACGAACATATGACGTTGTTGTTTCAGAGGACTTTATCAGGGTCAGCACTACGCTGGCTAATGTCTCAAGATCCAGTTACTGTGGGCACATGGGAGAATATGTCAAAGGCTTTCTGGCACCAATATAAGTACAGTACCGAGATTGAGACTTCAAGAAGAGATTTGGAGGCAACTAAGCAGAGAAATGGGGAGACATTTACTGATTTCATTGGTCGTTGGAGGGCCAAAGCTGCCCAAATGTGGGATAGACCGTCAGAGAAAGAACAAGTAGCGATTATCCTAAAGAACCTCTCGCAAGGATATGCTCAACACTTAGTGGCCCAGTATCTCCCTACTTTCGAGTCATTGTTACAAGCCGGAAGCCAACTAGAGGATGCATTTGCCTCTGGGATTCTTTCTAACCCCTCGGATAACAAGCTTAAAAAATCCTATGTTTTCTAAACCTAGCACCAACCATGTCTACATAGCCAACACATCAGCTACCCCAGCTCAACCCCCAGTCCGAACTAATAACCAGGCTCACCCAAGTCAACCTCGAACTCCGCGTCAATTTACCAATCTAGGGATGAGCCTCACTGTAGCTTTTCACAAATTGGTAAAAAAAAGGCTTCTTACCCCTATCCAACCCCGACCTCTACCTAATCCCTTGCCAGCTGGACACAATTCTAACTTGTTCTGCGAGTTCCATCAAAATCCTGGCCATCACACAGATCGATGTATTACCCTACGTCATGCCATTCAAAACCTGATTGATAACAAGAAGGTCACAATCCAAAGCCCACCGAATGTCACCACTAATCCACTGTCTACCTATCAACCTCCACCAACTTTGAACATGATGTCTCATACACCATTACCATTCGATCCTGTCTCTCTCATCCATCCGATTCAAGTCAAACCACCAAGTTACCCCCTTGCCGGGATAGCCTTCACTGATGAGGTTTTCACTACAAATTACGAACCATTCGATTTAACCTCAGATGATACGTATTGTTTGTCCCCGCCTCGATACAGTAGCCCCACATTCACCAGTTACCTGTTGGCCCAGATGAACTTAAAAAGCCCTGTACCTTTAACAGATGAAGATCCACACGTGCTGATTGAAGAAGATGAACCTTATCCTCTCTCCTGTGATGAAGTTAGACATATGACTCGAGGGGGAAGAGTTTTTAAGCCCCAAGAACTTTGTGTTGATTAATCTGGTAGCCTTGGCAAGAAAAGAAAGAGAAGAT
>NW_028237487.1:0-22020 GCF_017979445.1 Akebia trifoliata
CTGGAGAGGCTCCATTAGCTTGATTCCACCAGTCTTTGTCTTTGTTCGTGTCACATGATGATCGCGACTAGTAACTTGATCAGATTCAAGATTGGAAGAAAGGGTTTTCTTACCTTTCTCAGTAATGGCAGATGCGATAGCGTTGACGTTGCAAGATGCCATTGATGCTTTAGGTGATGTTCTTGCAGTTGACTGAAAGATGAGAGGTTGAGATGGTCCCACCGGGCGTGCCAGAAATTTGTCGACAATAAATTTCAACGGATCTACCTCGAGATCCGCGAAATAAAGATCGCAAATGATTTTATTGATTTTTGATGAAATGTGGATGCAGATCTCAGTGTTTCCTCTGATTAACAGTCAAGTACAAAGATAGTGATGACGTATGTAGCTTTTCTTCTCTCCGTGCTTCGCGCTTTATCGGCTGAGAAGGTTGCTTGAACGGTGGCTTTGCTTTGTGCTTGATCTTCTGTAGAGGCTTCTGTAGATTTTCTTCTCTCCGGGCTTCGCGCTTTATCGGTTGAGAAGGTTTTCTTGGCTTCCGGAGAAGGGCTTTATGCTTGATCTTCTCTTTAGTCGGAGTCCGGATCTCTGAAGAACTTGCTTTGTCTCTGGAGGAGGGCTTGAGAGCTTCTTCTTCTAGAGGGAGAGCTTCTGTCTTCTGAGAGAAAGTGATCCAGTTCCCCTCTCAATGAGAGAGGCTCTTGTATTTATAGACTTAAAGGTCATTTAGCTTTCCAATTATACCCCCAACTTAAAAAGGTTTAATTGATTTATTTAAAAGGTTAAATTTGTCCAAATCCTATTTTAAGGATTCTATGGATCATTATTGGGCCAAACTTATTTATTTGGGTATAGGGCCCAATACTTAATACATGGATCACTTGATTTTGTTTAAGTCATGGACTTTATCTGCGAAAGCCCAAAAACCCAAGCTTGTAAGAGGCACGTTCCCATTTAATGGACTCGATTTAGATTTGAGGCCCATTATAAAATTAGGGACATTTGTTTTTTTAACAATTTGTAAATGCCTCCTTGAAATTTTGATGCCTACAGGCATAATTATGTATCCCAAGCGAAAGAATCTACAGTTCTTTGTGCATGACACGTCGGTGAATTTTGATTCTAGCTGTCACGTTGAGTTCTATAGATGCTTATTTCTACTCTACAATTTTCCTTCCTCTCTTTGCTCGGGCGGACCTGCTAATTAGCCCACTCCGACAATCAAGTTAGACACTATGAAAATTAAGTCTATAAATCTTAATCTAATTTCAGAGAGAAGAAGAAAAGAACCTCCCCTTTACACATGGTCCTCTTCCTTTTATAAACATCAAATTTGATCGTTTTCAGTGCCATTCTTTGAAGTGATTCAGGGCAGTTAGCTTACTCTCGGGGCAGTTAGCTCACTCTCTGACACGTCAGTTGCAGGAGTAATTGCAACTACTCTGTCAATCCTGAAATAATCAAAGCTGATTTGACATGGTATGAGTTGTCAGAGCTGTCAATCAATGGCACATCTGTCAGACTCGTCTTGCCGGCCTACACTGGCACTTGATATCCACGGAGTACGTCATCCGTGCTATTTGATGGATTAGTGATGCAGGTTCGAGCTGAGTGTTCGTGCATCCGAGGAATCTAATCAACAGAACACATATAACAGTCCATCCGAGCTTCAAGTCCATACTTCCGAACATCATTCGAGCCACGTGTCCATGCTTGAGAATTTCCCCCCACAAGTTCAAAAGTCATTAGTCAATTTTTTTCTTACTAAGCAAGTGAAGTATTATAAAAAAGAAAAATATGATACAAAGATTTTGGGATAAAAATGGGGGCATTCCCCCCAAATAATTACATGATCTTGCTTATATAACTAGTGAGATCTCTAATATTTATTTGAAAAGTGACAAGCTGGCCCTTTATAAAGTGACGATCTCCCTAAAAAGTAGAGAACCTGCAAAACAACAAGATTGTCAATTTTCAAATAAATATCAACGATCTTGCTATTTTATATCCGCAAGATCGCCACTTTGAAAATTTTGCAATCTTGTTCTTCATGTTTTGGGAATTAAAATAAAGGGAAAACTATTAAAATGAATAATATATTAATTAATAATTATTAAAAGCATAACAACTTTTCAATAGCAAAAAAGTAAAAAATCAGTGGTCCGATCATCGATTTTCAATGTTAAATGTATAAATTGAAAATACCCATTTGACTACGAAAATCAGTGGACCAACGGTTTGACTGTTGGTTTTCATACTAACATGCAGGGGTAGATAAAGAAATTTGCCACTATTGCCCCCACATTATTTTTTTCACTCTTAGTTGCCCTCAACTATTTTTTTTCGCTCTTAATTGTCCCCACATTTTTTTTCTATTCTTGGTTGCCCCCACATGAGCAAAATCCTGGCTCCTCCCCTGCTAACATGCTCCCCAACTCAATCCCAACCACATAATTTTTTTTTTCTACTCTTGGCTGCCCCCATTCACTCACTCTAATTTCGTCAAAAAATCCCTACTCTCACTCTTATTTCAACATCAGGTAAGAAATATGTTTTTAAATTTTTTTATTTTGTTATATTGTTAAAAATTCGATTAAATTATTAATTATTTAATAATTATAAAAAACATTCTTATTTTTGTTATAAGCTTTTCTTTATTTTAAAAAAATTATAAAAAAAAATATAATAGTTATAATTATTAAAAATAAAAATTTTAATTATTTTTAAGTATTAATTAATTTTTTAATATAATAGTTATAACTATTAAAAATAGGCAAAAGTATCAATAACATATATAATTCTGAATATTATTTGTAAGTATTGGTTACAATTTTTTCTAATATAATATTTATAATTATTAATATAATAATAATTAAAAATAATAAAATATAAAAAACAAATAAATATAATTATCAATATTATTTGTAAGTATAATACTTAAATAAATAATTACTAATGTAACAAAAAATATTGATAATATATGAAATTATCAATAATATTTTTTTTCAATATTAGTTGTAATTATTAATTACAATTTATTTTAATATAATAGGTATAATTGTTATAAAAAATTAAAAATTTCTATGGTTACAAATAAATATAATAAAAAATAGATAATTACATATTTATAAGTAGGGAAAATTATTAAAAAATAATATATAATTTATAATTCGTATAAATTATAAAAATGTAATTATAAAATCTAACAAATAATTTTTCAATTTTTTATTTTGTAATATTGTTAGAAAATAATATATTTTTCCTTAATTTTAATAATTATAAAATAATAATAAAGTAAATTATTCGGAATAATATATTGAATTTATCAAAAAATTAATAATAATAATTTTTAGGAATAATATTAATATTATTAAAAAATAATTATAATAATTTATCAAAAAGTTATTTAAAAAGTAAATATTAATTTATAAGTAGTAAAAAAAAAATTTTAATTGACGTTTGGATCGCCGGTTTTCATGAGGGTATTTTCATCAAGTTGAAAATCGACGATTCAACTATCAGTTTATTATCTTTTTTGATAAATTTGAAAAAAGTATTTTCTTTTAATAATTATTAATTAATATATTATTATATTAATAACTTTTCCTAAAATAAACAATAAGCCGAAAAGGGAATTTCATCAAAAGTTGATCACGTTTTGGAGAATTTCTCAATTATATATTCATGAGATAATTATCATCAAGTTATATATTATAAGGATACACATAAAATCACACCTGTTGGATGTTGTTCTTATTCTATTAAACACTCACATATCTTCCACCAGTACTACTAATGTCATAATGTTTTTCTCTAGATATGTTATGCCCTATCAACACCAACTACTGATACTAATTGTGGTTGGTGTACACAGACAAGAGAGTTCGTACTACGGTGAATTTTTCCAATGTTTGGGTAATTGGGTTACTAAGCCATCAACGTTTATCCCACATTTTTTAAATCAAACTAAAACATTGTTAACATGCATGCACATGGGTGAATCACCTAGAGCCACAAGCACCATCCAACACCATGTCATGTGTTACGGTATTTAAGTAGGCACATTTCTGTGGAGGGGCATGTAGATATTCGAAGACATGACCTGGGGAACAAATCCAGTCGCTCATTACCATCTCAACTAACCCTCAGTGGGACGGTGAGTTGTTTGTTGTCAAACTTTTAACCTCCATTATTGAGCATTAATGGGCTATACGATTAATAAATAAGAAAAATATTGACGGCATTTAGCCAATAAATTTAAGACATGTGAATAATAATTTAACAATAACTTGAGATCACCGACAACATTTAAAATTAACCATGGACTAACTACCCCTTGTAAGATTTCAAATCTAAGGAAGGAATGTGGTTTTCATTAATAAATGAGCTAGGTTCCTGTAATTACTGATGAAAACCAATGAATGCATTCTTGATTTCTTAGGTGGGAGAAAGTTTACAAGGGACCCATGTGAAAATTTTATTTTCCTCCATTTTTTTAACTTCAAAGGCTTGTTGATCTCTTTATCGATTATGGACCTAAAAAGGAAAAAAAGAAATAAAATTAGGATAATTAAAAATAAATAAAAAATGACCAAAACAAAATGAAAATTTTGAATTAGTTCATTTGTTTACAACGATAACACACAATCTTGCCTAAGCAGATGCAAAACACAACAATTAGAAATTACATAAGGTAAATCACCATTTCATTGGTTGAATTTGAAAAAATTCCGATTTTTGCTCACTATTCATTTTAATTCCCAAAACATTTTTTTTCGAATGCTGATTTTTGAACTCAATCTAACAGGTAAACTTAAAACTCACTGATATGGCACGGGTAGAGAACTATAGATTCTCTCTCTCAGGATACATAACCGACTTAACTGACCTACCATCTGCAGTTGTGTATCCCGAGGGCACAATTATGTATCCTGAGCGAAAGAATCTACGGTTCTTTGCGCATGACACGTTAGTGAGTTTTGAGTCCAGCTGTCACGCTGAGTTTAAAAGTCATTAGTCATTTTTTTTAACTAAGCAAGTGAAGTATTATAAAAAAGAAAAATATGATACAAAGACTTTGGGACAAAAATGGGGGCATGCCCCCCAAATAATTACATGATCTTGCTTATATAAGCTAGCGAAATCTCTAATATTTATTTGAAAAGTGATAAGCGGGCTCCTTTATAAAGTGACGATCTCCCTAAGAAGTAAAGAACTTGCAAGACAACAAGTTTTCAAATAAATATCAACGATCTTGCTATTTTATATCAGCGAGATCGCCACTCTGAAAAAGTTGCGATCTTGATCTCCATGTTTCGAGAATTAAAATAAACGGAAGAGTATTAAAATGAATAATATATTAATTAATAATTATTAAAAAAATAACAACTTTTTCAAATATAGCAAAACATGCTCCCCAACTCACTCCCAACCACATAATTTTAATGAAAACTGGAGGTTAGAATGTCAATTTTCATTCTATACAAAGTGACCTCATGGTCCCCCCATTCACTCACCTCGCATTTTGTCAAAAAAATCCCTACTCTTACTCTTATTTCGACAACATCAGGTAAGAAATATATTTTTAATTTTTTGAAGTTTGTTACATTGTTAAAAATTTGATTAAATTATTAATTATTTAATAAGTATAACATACATGATTATTTTTTGTTAGAAGTTTTTCTTTATTTTTAAGGAAAATGATAAATATATATATATATATATATAATAGTTATAATTATTAAAAATAATAATTTTAATTATTTTTAAGTATTAATTAATTTTTTTAAGTATTAAAAATAGAGAAAAGTGTCAATAACATATGTAATTCTCAATATTATTTGTAAGTATTGATTATAATTTTTTTTTAATATAATATTTATAACTATTGATATAATAATAGTTAAAAATAATAAAATATAAAAAAACAATAAATATAATTATCAATATTATTTGTAAGTATAATACTAAAAATAATAATTTCTAATGTAACCAAAAATATTGTTAATATATGTAATTATCAATATATTTTTTTGTTTTTCAATATTATCTGTAATTATTAGTTACAATTTATTTTAATGTAATAGTTATAATTATTAAAAAAAAAATTCTATGATTACAAATAAAAATAATTGTAGGGTTACATTATAAATAAATCTAATCAAAAATAAATAATTACATATTTATAAGTACGGAAATTTATTAAAAAATAATATATTAATTTATAAGTATTCAAAATTATAAAAGGTAATTATAAAATCTAACAAATAATTTTTCAATTTTTTATTTTGTAATATTGTTAGAAAATAATATATTTTTCCTTATTAATTATAATTATAAAATAAATGATTTTTGGAAAATTATTAAAAAAAAATTCTATGATTACAAATAAAAATAATTGTAGGGTTACATTATAAATAAATCTAATCAAAAAAAATAATTACATATTTATAAGTACGGAAATTTATTAAAAAATAATATATTAATTTATAAGTATTCAAAATTATAAAAGGTAATTATAAAATCTAACAAATAATTTTTCAATTTTTTATTTTGTAATATTGTTAGAAAATAATATATTTTTCCTTATTAATTATAATTATAAAATAAATGATTTTTGGAAAATTATTAAAAAAAAATTAATATACTAAATTATTCATAATAATATATTGAATTTATCAAAAAATTAATAATAATAATTTTTGGAATAATATTAATATTATTAAAAAATAATTCTAATAATATATCAAAAATTTATTTTAAAAAAATCAATAGTAATTTATAATTAGGAAAAAATAATATATGAAAATCGATGGTTGGATTGCCGGTTTTCATGAGGGCATTTTCGTCAAGTTGAAAATCAGCGATTCAACTATAAGTTTATTATTATTATTTTTTTTGATAAATTTGAAAAAAGTAGTATTTTTTAATAATTATTAATTAATATATTAATAATTTTTCCAAAAATAAACAATAAGCCAAAAAGGGAATTTCATCAAAAGTTGATAATGTTTTGGAGAATTTCTCAATTATATATTCATCATGAGATAATTATCATCAAGATATATATTATCAGGATACACATAAAATCCCAACTGTTGGATGTTATTCTTATGCTATTAAACACTCATGTATCTTCCACTAGTACTACAAATGTCATAATGTTTTTCTCTAGATATATTACGCCCTATCAACACCAACTACTGATACTAGTTGTGGATGGTGTACACTAACAAGAGAGTTCGTACTATGGTGAATTTTTCCAATGTTTGGGTAATTAGGTAATTAAGGCATCAACGTTTATTCCTCATTTTTGAAATCAAACTAAAATGTTGTTAATGTGCATGCACACTGGTGAATTATGTGGAGCCACAAGCACCATCCAACAACATGTCATGTACTACGATATTTAAGTTGGCACATTTTTGTGGAGGAGCATATAAATATTCGAAGAAAAAATCTAGGGAACATGTCCAATCGCTCATTACCATCTCAACTAACCCTCAGTTGGTTGGTGAGTTGTTTGTTGTCAAACTTCATTATAAGAAAAATATTGAAGGCCTTTAGCCAATAACTTTGGGACATGTGGATAATAATTTTAGCAATAACTAGAGATCACCGACAAGATTTAAAATTAACCATGGACTTACTATCCGTTGTAAGATTTCAAATCTTAGGGAGGAATGTGGTTTTCATTAATACATGAGCTAGGTTCCTGTAATTACTGATGTGCTCGTCTCTTCTCCTTTCTACGGCGAAAGACGATTTAACCCCGAAACGGATGAAAACCAAGGTCGAAGTTACGAAATCTCCGTATAAAAATACGAGAAAACGGAAGGAATTTGGATGGGTTATGTAGAGAATGAGGCTGTGAACGTTTCTAAGGGACCCATGTGAAAATTTTATTTTCCTCCATTTTTTTTAACTTCAAAGGCTTGTCGATATCTTTATCGATTATGGATTTAAAAAGGAAAAAAAGAAATTAGGATAATTTAAAAAAATAAAAAATGATCAAAACAAAATGAAAATTTTGAATTAGTTCATTTGTTTATGATGATAATACAATCTTGCCTAGGCAGATGCAAAACGCAATAAATAGAAATTACATAAGGTAAATCACCATTTCATTGGTTGAATTTGAAAAAATTCTAATTTTTGCTCACTATTCATTTTAAGTCCCAAAACATTTTTTTTTCGAGTACTAATTTTTGAACTCAATCTGCCAAGTAAATGTAAAAACTCACTGACGTGGCATGGGCAAAGAACTGTAGATTCTCTCTCTCTCAGGATACACAACCGACCTAACTGACCTACCATCTGCAATTGTGTATCCCGAGGGCACAAATTATGTATCCCGAACAAAATAATCTACAGTTCTTTGCACATGATACGTCAGTGAGTTTTGATTCCAACTGTCACGTTGACTTCGAAAGCCATTAGTCAATTTTTTTTTTACTAATCAAGTGAAGTATTATTAAAATGAAAAATATAATACAAAGATTTTGGGAGCAAAATGGGGGCATGGTCCCCAAATAATTACATGATCTTGCTTATATAAGCTAGCGAGATCTCTAATATTTATTTGAAAAGTGACAAGCTGGCTCCTTTATAAAGTGACGATCTCCCTAAAAAATAGCGAACTTGCAAGAGAACACGATTGTCAATTTTCAAATAAATATCAATGATCTTGTTATTTTATATCAGCAAGATCGCCACTTTGAAAATTTTGCGATCTTGATCTTCATGTTTCGAGAGTTAAAATAAAGGGAAAAGTATTAAAATGAAAAATATAATAATTAATAATTATTAAAAAAGTAACAACTTTTTCAAATATAGTAAAACATGCTCCCCAACTCGATCCCAATCACATAATTTTAATGAAAACTGGAGGTTAGAACATTAGTTTTCATTCTATACAAAGTGACCTCATGGTCCCCCCATTCACTCACTCTCATTTCGTAAAAAAAAATCCCTGCTCTCACTCTTATTTCAACAACATCAGGTAAGAAATATGTTTTTAATTTTTTTAATTTTTTAGATTGTTAAAAATTCGATTAAATTATTAAGTATTTATAAGTATAAAATACATTATTATTTTTGTTATAAGTTTTTCTTTATTTTTAATGAAAATTATAATATATATATATATATATATATATATGGTCCCATACTGCAACAAACATTTTGACAAACATTTTGGCAAAACATTTTTCAAAACATGGGTTAGAGGTTATGGAATGGGCTGATTTTTGGTGAGGATGATCTCTACGGTGAGGAGATCATCCTCACCAAAAATCAGCCCATTCCAAAACTTCTAGCTCCAATTTACAAGTTGAAAAATCGTGGACCGTCCATTTTTTATAAATCATTTTTGATGGGGTTAGAAGTTTTGGAATGAGCTGATTTTTGGTGATGATGATCTCCTCACCCTAGAGATCATCCTCACCAAAAATCAGCCCATTCGAAAACCTCTAACCTATGTTTTGAAAAATGTTTTGCCAAAATGTTTGTTAAAATGTTTGTTGCTGAACATTTCCCATACATATATATATATATATATATATATAAGTATAATTATTAAAAATAATAATTTTAATTATTTTTAAGTATTAATTAATTTTTTAATTATTAAAAATAGAGAAAAGTGTCAATAACATATGTAATTGTCAATATTATTATAATTATTGATTATAATTTTTTTTTAAATATAATATTATAACTATTAATATAATAATAGTTACAAATAATAAAATATAAATAACAATAAATATAATTATCAATATTATTTGTAAGTAAAATACTTAAAATAATAATTTCTAATGTAACCAAAAATATTGATAATATATGTAATTATCAATATATTGTTTTGTTTTTCAACATTAGGAATTATTAGTTACAAAAAAAGGAGAATAAATATAGGAAATAAAATATAAATTTTAAATATTTAGGTAATTTTTTTAAGGAAATGATAACAAATAAAAATAATTGTAGGGTTTACTTTATAATAAAGAATAAAAAAGAAAATAAAACAGTTTATAAGTTAGAGAAATGATTAAAAAAATAATATATTAATTTATAATTATTCAAAATTATAAAAATGTAATTGTAAAAATCTAACAAATATTTTTCAATTTTTTATTTTGTAATTTGTTAGAAAATAATATATTTTTTCTTTTAATTATAATTATAAAATAAATATTTTTGAAAAATTATAAAAAACAATTAATATACTAAATTATTCATAATAATATATTGAATTTATCAAAAAATTAATAATAATAATTTTAGGAATAATATTAATATTATTAAAAAATAATTATAATAATTTATCAAAAATTTATTTAAAAAAATAAATATTAATTTATAATTTGGAAAAAATAATATATGAAAATCGACGGTTGGATCTCCAGTTTTCATGAGGGTATTTTCGTCAAGTTGAAAATCAGCGATTCAACTATCTGTTTATTATTTATTTGCTAAATTTGAAAAAAGTAGTATTTCTTAATAATTATTAATTAATATATTATTATATTAATAACTTTTCCTAAAATAAAGAATAAGCCTAAAAGGGAATTTCATCAAAAGTTGATCATGTTTTGGAGAATTTCTCAATTATATATTCATGAGATAATTATCATCAAGATATATATTATCAGGATACACATAAAATCCCAATTGTTGGATGTTGTTCTTATGCAATTAAACACTCACGTATCTTCCGCTAGTACTACCAATGTCATAATGTTTTTTCTTTATATATGTTACGCCTAATCAACACCAACTATTGATACTAATTTTGGTTGGTGTACAATGATAAGAGAGTTCATACTCTAATGAATTTTTACAAATAGAGTATGTTGAAATTCAATTTAACTAATATATTATATGATTTGATAATTTGCAATGCATACTGACATAATAACAACAACAAAAAAAGGGTTTGATAAAAAAAAGAGGAAAAACTTTTATTTATAATTGGAATACAATACTATGATACCAAATAAGGTTAATATATATAGAAAACAAAGAACAATCGTACATGATTAAGCTCTTCTTAAAGAAATCTAATCTTATCTTCCCATCCAATTTTTTACGAAAAGGAATGGCATGGTGTATCAAAACACACCTTATTACGGTACACTGTCACTTAGTAATGTAACATTACAAACCCACTCCATCATTGGTATCTTGGAATGTCAAACCAGAACCACATAGCTTTTGTTCCATGACCTGGTCTAACTGTTCAACCATGGAAGGCGTCAAATGATTCACCCAGTCTCCCACCTCTCCTCTCCTAAAGAAAGCATTATTTCCAACCTTTAGAAAAGTTTTTCCATTCTTGTTCACCTCCAAATTCGACAAATTCTCAAAACTACAAAGTCTTGTTATTTGATGTATCACTCCTTCCTTTTCTTCCTCCATAGAGAAAGGGCAGCCCAAGTACTCTGCCAACTTCTTCAATTGAGAGGTGATGTCTCTCTTCATTTCTTCATACTTCAAAAACAACACTTTCTGAGGCCTTTCTAAACTTTCTTTCCAATATCCTAACACATGATCCCAAAAAGGCCCATACCCTACAGCTCCCATACAAAACAATTCCAAAGCTTCTTCCAACGAAAGTTTTCCGAGACATTGTGGTCTTAACTTATTCATGAAGTACCAAAGGGAGATGAAAGTGTCTTTGGGATTACGACATAGATAAATAATTCGACAATTCGAGTTCTTGATGGATTCTGGTAATAAAATGTAAGGAATGTGTGTGGCAAATAACATTGGAGAAGGAATCTTAGAGTGATTAGTAGGACATGGGTCGTTAAGATGGACATTAGTTTCCAAGAAAGGGATGAGATCATGAGGATTGGAAGTAAGTAAGGGGTGGTTCTTAGAAGTAACATTGTAATGAGAACGGTTCATGACAGCGAACACAAGGGATTTCAACCAAGTTGTACCTGATTTAGGCATGGTGACTAGTAGAACATCGGTATCGCATGCTTGGAAGTGTTGTTGAGATGCCATTACAGATTTTAGTATATCAGCTGAATACCAAAAGCCTTGGTACTGGTAGATATATTCAGTTCTCCATCCTCTCTCTCTAGGAAGGGATACAAGTAGTTCCTTGAACTCATGGTTTAGTTCTTCTTCTCCTTGGAAGGAAGCCATGATTGACCTAGTGAGACTTTTAGTTTCTTTCGAAAACCAGGGATTTTCTTAGATCTTAGATGAACGTTAGATATATTTAATAAAGAGTGAGGCTAGCATGTTATAACTGGTCACACACACACATGAGACAACGACTCATCTTGTCAACAAACGAGAGAAATCATTAACTTGGCTTATAATTATTTATTTAATAATGAATTATGATTATGCACGTGGTCTTGATAGGTTGGGAACACCACTGACATGGCAAGGGCATAGAACTGCACATCTATTTCTCGTTTATCTTCATGAAAATGATGTATGGTTTTGTGCCATTGCCCCGCCAGCCATCTACCAAGACCGCCTGCAGGGGCGGATTTACAGTGGGGGCAATTGCCCCTACAAGAATTTCTAAAATCAATAGGGAGGTATTAATAAATTTTTAAAAAAATTTAACATCCTACTGCTTTGCTCCCACAGAAATTTTGAAAATTTTTCTATTTGTAATTTGCCTCCACAAAATTTTTTAACATTCTACTGCTTTGCCCCCATAGAAAATCAGAAAATTTTTCTATTTGTAATTTACCCCCACGAAAACAATAACCTGGCTCCACCCCTGACCGCATGCATTCATCACGACTCTTTAATAATATATATTTATGAATAGTCTTGACAATATGACTCGCCTGGTGCCATATTCAAATGACTTCATGACTTAGACTAATTCTATGAACCGTAAATCTGTACGCCTCAGGATACATGATTCTTTCAGGATATACTTTTTCATGGGGAAGTGCAATTGTGTATTTCGAGATGTACAAATCTACGATACCTGAACTTGTCATGTCATGGAGTCATTTGAGTATGTCACCTAACGAGTCATATTATAATAACTCAGTTATGAATAATATGAATCCACATCGTTTTGGTATGCAATCAATGTGGCAAGGGCATAGAACTTCACATCTTTTTCCTGTGTATCTCGATGAAATCTGTGCACATGCCACTTCAGCCGCATACCAAAACCGTTTGTATTCATCACAACTCTATATTTATATACAAATTATTATAATTTTTTTTATAAAGTAAGGCTGATTATAAATGTTTAATCAAGAGATCATAATGTTTTTTTAGATTAATTTTTTTTTGAAAAAACTATTTATTTAATTATAAAATTTAAAAATTCAAGTTGACTCAACGGAATTTTACCAATTTGATTGAGATATTAAAAATATCATTCAAATCAAACCAGTTCACACAAGACACCAAGTGGAATGATTCATGTTGGAATTCCGTATTGTTCCAGAATGATATCAATATGAGTCGACGAGATTTAAAATTAATCATGGACTAACTACCCCTTGCAAGATTTCAAATCTTAGTAAAGAATGTGGTTTTCATTAATAAATGAGTTGGGTTCATCCAGGGGCGGAGCCAGGATATTGTATTCGTGGGGGCAAATTACAAATAGAAAAATTTTCTGATTTTCTATGGGGGCAAAGTAGTAGAATGTTAAAATTTTGTGGGGGCAAATTACAAATAAAAAAATTTTCAAAACTTTTGTGGGGGCAAACCAGTAGAATGTTAAAAAAAAATTTAAATTTATTAATACTTCCCTATGGATTTTAGAAATTCTTGTGGGGGCAATTGCCCCCACTGCCCCCACTGTAAATCCGCCCCTGGGTTCATGTTGCTGTCAATTGTAATTACTGATGAAAACCAATGAAAGGATTCTTGATTTCTTTAGTAGGAGAAAGTTTACAAGGACCCATGTGAAAATTTAATTTTCCAAAAAGTTAAAATTAGTTTAGGATGATGACCACGGTGATGGTGATGGTGATGGTGATGGTGATGAGGGCATATTTTCATTAGTTCATAAGAGAAGACCAAGGTCAAAGGTGGCTTATCATAAAATATTAAAGCATCCCAAATATAAAAACAACGAGATTGTGAATTTTAAAATAAATATTAGTGATCTTGCTACATATAAATAGGGAAATTTATTAAAAAATAATATATTAATTTATAATTATTAAAAATTATAAAACATATAATTATAAAATCTAACAAATATTTTTTTAATTTTTTATTTTTTAATATTGTTAGAAAATAATATATTTTTCCTTAGATTTAATAATTATAAAGTAAAATAATTTTGGAAAAATTATTACAAAATTAATATAGTAAATTATTAGGAATAATATAGTGAATTTAACAGAAAAGTAATCATAGTATTTTTGAAGGAATAATATTAATATTATTAACAAATGATTGTAATAATTTATCAAAAAAGTAAAAATAATAAATTATTAAAATAGTCGTGCTGGAGTGACCTCAAGCTGGAATCTCATATCGCACTTCTTGACGTGGAAGTGGATAGGAACCATAAAAAAAAAAAATTATTCGTATCTCGATGAAAAGTATTTATGATTCTCATACACCTTCACATCAAGAAAAATGATATGAGATTCTAGCCTGAGGTCATTTCAACATTATTCTTATTAAAAACACAATATCTTAATTTATAATTAGTAAAAAACTTAATAAATGAAAATCATAAGTTGGACCGTCGATTTTTATGAGGGTATTTTTGTCAAGCTGAAAATTGGCAATTCATCTATGGTTTACAATTTTTTTTTTTTTATAAATTTAAAAAAAAATACTATTTTTTATAATTATTAATTAATATATAATTATATTAATAATTTTTTCCTACAATAAATACTGAACCGAAATGAGAATTTCGTTAAAAGTTGATCACATTTTTTAGAATTTCTCAGTTATACATTCTTGAGATAATTATAATATAACAATTCCAAGTTACATAAGGTAAATCTCCATTTCATTGGTTGAATTTGACGAAATTCCGATTTTGGCTCACTATTCATTTTAATTCCCAAAACATTTTTTTTTAGTGCTGATTTTTTAATTCAATCTCACAGGTAAACTAAAAAACTCATTGACATTGCATGGGCATAGAATCATATATTCTCTTTCTCTCAAGATATACAACCGACCATCTGCAGTTGTGTATCTTGAGGGTAAAATTGTGTACCTCAAGTGAAAGAATCTACAATTCTTTGTGCATGACACATCGGTGAGTTTTGAATCCAACTATATCAGGTTAAGATAAAAAATCATTAGTTTTTTTTTTACTAAGTAAGTGAAGTATTATGTATAAAAAATATATATGATACGAAGATTTTTGGAGCAAAATGGGGGAATCCCCCCCAAATAATTACATAAACTAGCTTATATAAGCTAGCGAAATCTCTAATCTTTATTTGAAAAGTGACAAGTTGGCTCCTTTATAAAGTGATCACGATCTCCCTAAAAAGTAGAGTACCTGCAAGACAACCAGATTGTCAATTTTCAAATAAATATCAGTGATCTTACAACTTCATATCAGCAAGATCGCCACTTTGAAATATTTGTGATCTTGATCTTCATGTTTCGGAAATTAAAATAAAGGGAAAACTATTAAAATGAATGATATATCAATTAATAATTATTAAAAATATAAAGATACCTGTTTGACTACGAATATCAGTAGACTAACAGTTTGACCATCGGTTTTCATACTAACATGCTCCCTAACTCGATCCCAACCACATATTTTTAATGATAATTGGCGGTTAGAATGTCAATTTTCATTCTATACAAAGTGAGCCATGGTCCCCCCATTCACCCACACTCACTCTTATTTTGACAACATCAGGTAAGAAATATGTTTTCTATTTTTTTATTTTGTTATAGTGTTAAAATTTTGATTAAATTATTAATTATTTAATAATTATAAAATACATTATTATTTTTGTTATAAGTTTTCTTTATTTTTGAGGAAAATTATATATATAATTGTTGTAATTATTAAAAATAGGGAAAAGTATCAATAACATATGTAATTCTCAACATTATTTGTAAGTATTGATTACAATTTTTTCTAATATAATATTTATAATTATTAGTATAATAATAGTTAAAAATAATAAGATATAAAAAACAATAAATATAATTATCAATATTATTTTTAAGTATAATACTTAAAATAATAATTACTAATGTAACAAAAAATATTGATAACATATGTAATTATCAATATTTTTTTTTTCAATATTATTCGTAATTATTAATTACAATTTATTTTGATATAATAGTTATAATTATTTAAAAATAATAATTTCTATGATTACAAATAAAAATAATTTTAGGATTACATTATAAATAAATATAATAAAAAAATAAATAAGTACATATTTATAAGTAGAGAAAATTATTAAAAAATAATATATTAATTTATAATTATTCGAAATTATAAAATCTAACAAATAATTTTTCAAATTTTTATTTTGTAATACTGTTAGAAAATAATATATTTTTCCTTATTAATCATAACTATAAAATAAATAATTTTTGAAAAATTATTAAAAAAATTAATATAGTAAATTATTTGGAATAATATATTGAATTTATCAAAAAATTGATAATAATAATTTTTAGGAATAATATAAATATTATTAAAAAATAATTACAAGAATTTACCAAAAAGTTATTTTAAAAATAAGTCTTAATTTATAATTAGTAAAACAATAATCTTTGAAAATCGACGGTTGGATCGCCGGCTTTCATGAGGGTATTTTCATCAAGTTCAAAATCAGCGATTCAACTATCGGTTTATTATTATTTTTGATAAATTTGAGAAAAGTAGTATTTTTTTAATAATTATTATATTATTATATTATTATATTAATAATTTTCCTAAAATAAAAATTTAGCCAAAAAGGGAATTTCATCAAAGGTTGATCGTGTTTTGGAGAATTTCTCAAATATATATTCATAAGATAATTATCATCAAGATATATATTATCAGGATACACATAAAATCCCAACCGTTGGATGTTGTTCTTATGCTATTAAACACTCACATATCTTCCACTAGTACTACCAATGTCATAATGTTTTTCTTTAGATATGTTATGTCAACACCAACTATTGATACTAGTTGTGGTTGGTGTACACTGACAAGAGAGTTTGTACTCTGGTAAATTTTTCCAATGCTTGGGCAATTGGGTAACTGAGCCATCAACGTTTATCCCACATTTTTTAAACCAAACTAAAACGTTGTTAACGTGCATGCACACTAGTGAATTACCTGGGGCCACAAGCACCATTAAACACCATTTCATGTGCTACGGTATTTAAGTTGCCACATTTCTATGGAGGAGCTTGTAGATATTCGAAAACATGACTTGGGGAAAAAATCCAATTGCTCATTACCATCTCAACTAACCCCCAATGGGTTGCTATCTCAACTGACATAGCAAGGGCATAGAACTGTACATCTATTTCTTGTTTATCTTCATGAAAATGATCTATGGTTTTGTGCCATTGCCCCGCCAGCCATCTACCAAGACCGCCTGCAGGGGCGGATTTACAGTGGGGGCAGTGGGGGCAATTGCCCCTACAAGAATTTCTAAAATCAATAGGGAGGTATTAATAAATTTTAAAAAAATTTTAACATCCTACTGCTTTGCTCCCATAGAAGTTTTGAAAATTTTTCTATTTGTAATTTGCCTCCACAAATTTTTTTAACATTCTACTGCTTTGCCCCCATAGAAAATCAGAAAATTTTTCTATTTGTAATTTACCCCCACGAAAACAATAACCTGGCTCCACCCCTGACCGCCTGCATTCATCACGACTCTTTAATAATATATATTTATGAATAGTCTTGACAATATGACTCGCCTGGTGGCATATTCAAATGACTTCATGACGTAGACTAATTCTATGAACCGTAAATCTGTACGCCTCAGGATACATGATTCTTTCAGGATATACTTTTTTATGGGGAAGTGCAATTGTGTATTTCGAGGTGTACAAATCTACGATACCTGAACTTGTCATGTCATGGAGTCATTTGAGTATGTCACCTAACGAGTCATATTATAATAACTCAGTTATGAATAATATGAATCCACATCGTTTTGGTATGCAATCAATGTGGCAAGGGCATAGAACTTCACATCTTTTTCCTGTGTATCTCGATGAAATCTGTGCACATGCCACTTCAGCTGCATACCAAAACCGTTTGTATTCATCACAACTCTATATTTATATACAAATTATTATAATTTTTTTTATAAAATAAGGTTGATTATAAATGTTTAATCAAGAGATCATAATGTTTTTTTAGATTAATTTTTTTTTGAAAAAACTATTTATTTAATTATAAAATTTAAAAATTCAAGTTGGCTCAACGGAATTTTACCAATTTGATTGAGATATTAAAAATATCGTTCAAATCAAACCAATTCACACAAGACACCAAGTGGAATGATTCATGTTGGAATTCCGTATTGTTCCAGAATGATATCAATATGAGTCGACGAGATTTAAAATTAATCATGGACTAACTACCCCTTGCAAGATTTCAAATCTTAGTAAAGAATGTGGTTTTCATTAATAAATGAGTTGGGTTCATCTGTTCATGTTGCTGTCAATTGTAATTACTGATGAAAACCAATGAAAGGATTCTTGATTTCTTTGGTAGGAGAAAGTTTACAAGGACCCATGTGAAAATTTAATTTTCCAAAAAGCTTAAAATTAGTTTAGGATGATGACCACGGTGATGGTGATGGATGAAAGGTGGGCTTACCATAAAATATTAAAGCATCCCCAAATATAAAAACAATGAGATTGTGAATTTTAAAATAAATATTAGTGATCTTGCTACATATAAATAGGGAAATTTATTAAAAAAATAATATATTAATTTTAATTATTAAAAATTATAAAAAATATAATTATAAAATCTAACAAAATTTTTTTTAATTTTTATTTTTTAATATTGTTAGAAAATAATATATTTTTCCTTAGATTTAATAATTATAAAGTAAAATAATTTTGGAAAAATTATTACAAAAATTAATATAGTAAATTATTAGGAATAATATAGTGAATTTAACAGAAAAGTAATAATAATATTTTTGAAGGAATAATATTAATATTATTAACAAATGATTGTAATAATTTATCAAAAAAGTAAAAATAATAAATTATTAAAATAGTCGTGCTGGAGTGACCTCAAGCTGGAATCTCATATCGCACTTCTTGACGTGGAAGTGGATAGGAACCATAAAAAAAATTTATTCGTATCTCGATGAAAAGTATTTATGATTCTCATACACCTTTACATCAAGAAAAATGATATGAGATTCTAGCCAGAGGTCATTTCAACATTATTCTTATTAAAAACACAATATCTTAATTTATAATTAGTAAAAAAGTTAATAAATGAAAATCATCAGTTAGACCGTCGATTTTTATGAGGGTATTTTTGTCAAGCTGAAAATTGGCAATTCATCTATGGTTTACAATTTTTTTTTCTTTTATAAATTAAAAATAAAATACTATTTTTTATAATTATTAATTAATATATAATTATATTAATAATTTTTTCCTACAATAAATACTTAACCGAAATGAGAATTTCGTTAAAAGTTGATCACATTTTTTAGAATTTCTCAATTATACATTCTTGAGATAATTATAATTATCATCAAGATATATATATATATAGAGGGTCAGGTTCAAGGGCCATATGAGAAAACATATAGGAAAACTTTCGACGGTAAATAAAATTTTAAAATATGGGTTAGAAATTTTGGATTGAGCTGATTTTTTGTGAGGATGATCTCTATGATGGAAAGATCATCAAAAAAAAAAAAAAAAATCAGCCCAATTTGAAACTTCTAACCCCATTAAAAGTGATTTAGAATGTGGACCGTCGATTTTTTACCAATTTTTATCACAAATTTGTAAATCACTTTTGATGGATTTAGAAGTTTCTGATTGAGCTGATTTTTTGTGAGGATGATCTTCTCATCATAGTGACCATCCTTGCAAAAAATCAGCTCAATCCAAAACCTCTAACCCTTACTTTGAAAAACGAAAGTTTTCTCATATGTTTTCTCATATGGCCCTTGAACCTGACCCATATATATATATATATATATAAAAGAATGCTCCATCAGCACCAACTACTGTTACTAATTGAGAGCGTCCAGCACCAACTACGAGGAGTGTTGATATTCGAACTTACTTGGATGACGTGGCATGAAATTAGAATCATAAGTCATTTCCTCAGGATACACAATTAGACATATTTTATGAGGATGTGCAGTGGAGTATCCTAAGGAAATGATCTGTGGTTCCGTGTCCTTCCCACGTCATCGGAGTATTGATCGAGTGAAGACTTTCTAGTCCAAAAATCATTACAAAAAATTTATTACAAAAATTAATATAGTAAATTATTCGGAATAATATAGTGAATTTATCAAAAAATTAATAATAATAATAAATTTTAGGAATAATAATAATATCATTAAAAAATAATTATAATAATTTATCAAAAAATTATTAAAAATAAATTATTAAAAAAATTAATATTAATTTACAATTAGTGAAAAAAATAATATATGAAAATCGACGGTTGGATTGTCGATTTTCATGAGCGTATTTTCGTCAAGTTGAAAATTGACGATTCAACCTTCGATTTATTATTATTTTTGATAAATTTGAAAAAAGTATTATTTTTATAATAATTAATTAATATATTATTACATTAATAATTTTTCCTAAAATAAACAATGAGCCGAAAAGGGAATTTCATCAAAAGTTGATCACGTTTTGGAGAATTTCTCAATTATATATTCATGAGATAGTTGTCATCAAGATATATATTATCAAGATACACATAAAGTCCCAACCGTTGGATGTTGTTCTTATGCTATTAAACACTCACGTATCTTCCTCCAGTACTACCAATGTCATAATATTTTTCTCCAGGTATGTTATGCTCCATCAGCACCAATTACTGATACTAACTGTGGTTGGTGTATACTGATAAGAGAGTCCGTATTCTGGTGAATTTGTCCAATATTTGGGTAATTGGGTGACTGAGGAATCAACGTTTATCCCACATTTTTTTGAAACAAAACTAAGACGTTGTTAACATGCATATGCACTGGCGAATTATGTAGGCCACAAGCACCATCCAACACCATGTGTTACGGTATTTAAGTACGTACATATCCGTGGAGGGCATGTAGATATTTGAAGACACATGACCTGCCGAACAAATCAAGTCACTCATTACCATCTCAACTGTCAAACTTTTAACCTCCATTATTGAGGCATTAATGGGCAATAGTGGGTGGTCCGTTGTTTGTTGCTCAAACTTTTAGCCTACATTATTGAGCATTTTGTTGTTGTCAAAAACTTAACCTCCATTACTGAGCATCTCTAGTATTGTTACACCATTAATCAATAAGAAAATATTGAAGGCCTCTAACCAATACTTTGGGACATGTGGATAAGTATTTTAGTAATAACTTGATATCACGACATGTGACATGAATAGAATTGAATCCCAAGAACATGGAAAGACGTCATGAGTGTCCGAGTATCCCAAGAACTCGAGATACACTACTAGACATATTTTATGGGGATGTACAGTGAAGTATCTTGAGGAAATGATCTTAAAAGGAAAAAGAAATTAAATTGGGATAATTTAAAAAATAAAAATGAACAATACAAAACAAAAAAAACTGAATTGGCTCATTTGTTTACAATGATGATGACCACAGTGATGGTGATGGTGATGAGGGCATATTTGCATTAGTTCAAAGAGAAGACCAAAGTCAAAGGTGGCTTGTCATAAAATATAAAGCCATCCAAATATAAAGACAACAAGATTGGAATTTCAAATAAATATCAGTCACCTTGCTACTTATAAGTAGGGAAATT
The DNA here is from genome assembly GCF_017979445.1 of Akebia trifoliata. Taxonomy (NCBI): domain Eukaryota; kingdom Viridiplantae; phylum Streptophyta; class Magnoliopsida; order Ranunculales; family Lardizabalaceae; genus Akebia; species Akebia trifoliata. The sequence goes on from NW_028237487.1 coordinate 21,949, forward strand.
ATTAAAAAATAATATATTAATTTATAATTATTAAAAATTATAAAAATGTAATTATTAAAATCTAACAAATAT
>NW_028237488.1:0-21686 GCF_017979445.1 Akebia trifoliata
AGGTGTAACATTTGGATTTCGCAAAGGCGAATCCATAGGAAAACCACAAAACCAGACAGAACAGTTCTTTGATCAATTTGTCCCCAGTAGACAGAGTACCTCGCAGTTTGAGCGTGGTGAAGGGTCAGGAACATATAAAGGAAAAAGCATAGACATAAACCCTAAACCCTAAACCCTAAACCCTAAACCCTAAACCCTAAACCCTAAACCCTAAACCCTAAACCCTAAACCCTAAACCCTAAACCCTAAACCCTAAACCCTAAACCCTAAACCCTAAACCCTAAACCCTAAACCCTAAACCCTAAACCCTAAACCCTAAACCCTAAACCCTAAACCCTAAACCCTAAACCCTAAACCCTAAACCCTAAACCCTAAACCCTAAACCCTAAACCCTAAACCCTAAACCCTAAACCCTAAACCCTAAACCCTAAACCCTAAACCCGAAACCCCAAACCCGAAACCCCGAACCCTAAACCCCGAACCCAAACCCGAAACCCGAAACCCTAAACCCTAAACCCTAAACCCTAAACCCTAAACCCCATAAAAACCCTAAACCCCCAAAAAACCCTAAACCCCAAACCCTAAACCCCAAACCCTAAACCCTAAACCCTAAACCCTAAATCCTAAAAACCCTAAACCCTTAATTCAAGGTGAGAGTTGATATCTTTGAATAAAAAAAAGAAATAAATAAGGCATTAAAGAAATAATCAAAGAACATAAACAATTTAAAATAAATTCCAAATCAATTAATCAATTTTTTCATTCTCATTAGTTTAAAAAATTTCAGTTAAAAAAAATGATAATTTGATAAAAAGAATTTATTTGATTTAAAAATGTTTTAAAAAAAAAAAGAAAAAAAACCTAAAAAAAAAAACCAATCTAACAAAATTCCTACACTAATACTTTGAAAGTATGTGGACATGTGCATCATATGCAATTTTTTTAAAGAATTTTATGCAATCATCTTGTAGCATTAAACATTAACCAATTTTTCGTATATCATCTAGATTTAATCCCTCTAGTATTGCCAAGTCAATGATTTTTGAATTTGTTTTTTTCTTAAACTATAAAAGTTGTTCACATGTTTCATACATACCTTAAAAAAATAAATAAATACATGTTCTTATTACATGGTCATGTCAAAGAAAAAAATCAAATCACTTAAAAAAATTTGTATAAATAGAATGAAATTTGAATTAGAAAAAAAACAAACAGTTTTTTACTTACTTTTCTCACTAAATACTATGCATTCGATGCATTGTATATACTCTTTATTATAACATATCACTATAACATTCCACTTATTTTTTAAATCAATTACGTTCGATGCATTAAATATTGTGAGCTCTACTAAATTGAAAACAGATAAGGATTTAGTAGTGGTACATGTCGAATCAAAATCAGAAAATATAATAAGACGATGATCTGCAAGATTATACACCGTATAAAAAGGACTACAGTATTTTGAGCAATAGTTCGAGTAGAAAAAATGTTCAATTGAATTATCATACCTTGATTATAAATCTTTTCTAAGACTTAAATCACTTTTAGTATTAAACATTTGCTTAATCTATCAAGTATATTTTCCATTTCAATATTTGTTTCTTATATTTGATTTACTTAAAAGATGAAGAAAATAAGAAATTTGACAATCAAGCAAATGAAGTTAATCTATCTATACAAATAAAACAGACACAAAATCTTATAATAATATAGAAATAATAATCAATTAAAACAATTACAATAAATTCAAGAAAATAAAATTAATTAAAACAACAATGTAAATTAATATTAATCCAACAAAATAGAGGTATATTCTAACAAAATTCATTCTTGGCAACTAAATCGAAATATAAACCTATTTTTTTTCATTAGATTCCAGGCAATACAACTCTAAGACTCGAGGAAGTCTGATTTTAAGGTATCTGTACATTCAATGATTTACTAATAAAACATAACTAATAATGTTATGATAAATAAATTGTGCAACTGATATCTTTGTAGAATCGAACTTAATGTCCACTACATTAATAACTGATTTAAGTCCCTCTTGATTGTCGTTAAATAATTTTAGTGATGTTTGTTAAGGTTTTTCATATGTAATATGTCGAAAAATAGTGATTTATAAAATAAAAAATTAACTATTAACGAAGTAAAATAAAGACTTTCTATGGTCTGACTAAAACAGTGCATGTAACACTTTTTGAGAATACGATGCGTGCGATCGCGGGATTTGTCTCACCCAAAGGTGGGAATACCCACGATAAGTCAAAAATAGAATCATATGAATAAATTTTAAAAAAAGTCAGAGGTGATATCTTTAAAAAAAAAATAAATAATAAAGTATTAAATAAATAATTAAAAAATATAAATAATCTAGAATAAATTTCAAATCAATTAATCGATTTTTTCATTTGCATTAGTTTAAAAATTTCAGTTAAAAAAAAGTGATAATTTGATAAAAATTTTGATTTGATTTAAAAATATTTTGGAAAAAAGAAAAAAAAATCTTAAGAAAAAATCGATCTAACAAAATTTATACACGAACAATTTGAAAGTATGTGGATATGTGCATCGTATGCAATCTTTTTAAAGAATTCTATACTATCATCTTGGAGTATAAAACATTAATCGACTTTTCGTATATCTTTTAGATTTAATCCCCCTAATATTGTCAAGTCAATGATTCTTGAATTTATTCTTTTCTTAAACTGTAAAAGTTGTAAATATGTTTCATGCATACCTTCGAAAAATAAATAAATACAAGCTCTTATTACATTACTATGTTAAATATAAAAAAACAAACCACCTAAAAAAGTTTGTATACATAGAATGAAATTTGAATTAGAAAAAAAATCAACAACTTCTTATTTACTTTTCTAACTAAACAATATGCGTTCGATGCATTGTATATACTCTTCATTAAAACATATCATTATAACATTCCACTTATTCTTCAAATCAATTGCATTCGATGCATTGAATATTGTGAGTTACACTAAATTGAAAACAGAGGAGGATTTAGCAGTAATGCATGTCGAATCAAAATCAGAAAATATAAAAAACGATGATCTGCAAGATTATGCACTGTATAGAAAGGGACTACAGTATTTTGAGCAATAGTTCGAGTAGAAAAAATATTCAATTGAATTATCATAACTTGATTATAAATATTTTCTAAGACTTGAAGATCTTTTGATGTTAAAGATTTACTTAATTTATCAAGCATGTTCTTCATTTCAATAGTTGTTTCGTGTATTTAATTTATTTAGAACAGGAAGAAAATAAGAAATTTGACATCAAACAAATGAAGTTAATCTATCTATAGAAATAAAATAGGCTCAAAATCTTACAATAATATAATAATAATCAATTAAAATCATTACAATAAATGCAAGAAAATAAAATTAACTAAATGAATAATTTAAATTAATATTAATCTAATAAAATAAAGGTATATTCTAACAAAATTCATTTTTGACAAATAATTGAAATATAAACCTATTTTTTTCATTAGGTTCTAGGCAACACAACTCTAAAACTCGAGAAAGTCTGATATTAAAGGTATCTATACGTTTAATGATTTACTAATAAAGAATAAATAATAATGTTATGATAAACAAATTCTACAGCTGATATCTTGTAGAATCGAATTTAATGTCCCCTACATTGATAACTGATTTGAGTCTCTCTTGATGACCTTTAAACAATTTTAGTGATGGTTGTTAAGGTTCTTCATATGTCATATATCGAAAAACTGTGATTTATAAAAATAAAAAATTAACTATTAACGAAGTAAAATAAAGACTTTCTACGGTCTGACTAAAATAGTGCATGTAACACTTTTTGAAAGTACGATGCGTGCGACCGTGGTATTAGTCTCATCCAAAGGTAGGGATATTCACGATAAGTCAAAAATAGAATCATATAAATAAATTTTAAGAAAGGTGAGAAGTGATATCCTTAAATAAAAAAGAGAAATAAATAAAACATTAAATAAATAATTAATAACATAAACAATCTAGAATAAATCCAAATCAATTAATCGATTTTTTCATACGCATTAGTTTAAAATTTTTCAATTTAAAAAAAAAGTTGTAATTTGATAAAATTTTTAATTAGATTAAAAATGTTCTAAGAAAAAAAATCATAAGAAAAAATCGATCTAACAAATTCTTATACTAACAATTTAAAATTTTGTGAACATGTGTATCGTATGCAATTTTTTTAAAGAATTCTATGCTATCATTTTGGAGTATGAATATTAACCGACTTTTCGTATATCTTCTATATTTAATCCCCCAAATATTGTCAAATCGATTATTCTTGAATTTGTTCTTTCTTAAACTTTAAAAGTTGTTCATATGTTTCATGCATACGTTCGAAGAATAAATAAATACATGCTCTTATTACATGACTATATAAAAGAAAAAAAATAAATCAGCTAAAAAAATTTGTATACATAGAATGAAATTTGAATAAAAAAAAAAACCAACAGCTTCTTACTTACTTTTCTCACTAAATACTATACATTCGATGCATTGTGTATATACTCTTCATTATAACATATCATTATATTATTCCACTTATTCTTTAAATCAATTGCATTTAATGCATTGAATATTGTGAGTTCTACTAAATTGAAAACAGAAGAGAATTCAACAGTAGTGCATGTCGAATCAAAATCAAAAAATATAATAAGACGATGATCTACAAGACTATGCATTATATAGAAAGGGACTATAGTATTTTGAGCAATAGTTCGAGTAGAAAAAATGTTCAATTGAATTATAATAGCTTGATTATAAATATTTTTTAAGACTTGAAACACTTTTAGTATTAAAGATTTGCTTAATCTATCAAGTATGTTCTTCATTTCAATAGTTGCCTCCTGTATTTAATTATTAGAACAAAAAGAAAATGAAAAATTTGACAATTAAGCAAATGAAGTTAATCTATCTATACAAATAAAATAGATTCAAAATCTTATAACAATATAGAAATAATAATCAATTAAAATCATTATAATAAATGAAAGAAAATTAAATTAAATAAAGTAACAATTTAAATTAATATTAATCCAACAAATAGAAGTATATTTTAACAAATTTAATTCTTAACAATTAATTGAAATATAAATTTTTTTATTTCTATTAAGTTATAGGCAACACAACTTTAAGACTCGAGGAAGTCTGATCTTAAAGGTATCTGTACGTTCAATGATTTACTAATAAAGCCAAAATAATAATGTGATGAACAACAATTGTGCAGCTAATATATTTGTAGAATCGAACTTAATGTCCCTTACATTGATAACTGATTTGAGTCTCTCTTGATTGTCGTAAAACAATTTTAGTGATAGTTGTTAATGCTCTTCATATGTTATATATCGAAAAACAGTGATTTATTAAAATAAAAAATTAACTATTAACGAAGTAAACTAAAGATTTTCTACGGTCCGACTAAAACAGTGCATGTAACACTTTTTAAGCGTACGATCCGTGCGACCGTGGATTTATCTTACCCAAAAGTGGGGATACTCACGATAAATCAAAAATAAAATCATATGAATAAATTTTAAGAAAGGTAAGAAATGATATCCTTAAATAAAAAAGAGAAATAAATAAAACATTAAATAAAAAGTTAAAAAACATAAACAATATAAAATAAATTCTAAATCAATTAATCGATTTTTTCAAATGGATTAGTTTAAAAATTTTCAGTTTAAAAAAAAGTGATAATTTGATAAAAATTTTGATTTAATTTAAAAAAATTATTAAAAAAAGAAAAAAACTACTTTAACAAAAAATCGATCTAACAAAATTCTTACACTAACAATTTAAAAGTATATGGACATGTGCATCATATGCAATCTTTTTAAAGAATTCTGTGCTATCATTTTGGAGTATAAAATATTAGTCGACTTTTCGTATATCTTTTAAATTTAATCTCCCAAATATTATCAAGTCGATGATTCTTGATTTTTTCTTTTCTTAAATTTTAAAAGTTGTTCATATGTTTAATGCATACCTTCGAAGAATAAATAAATACATACTCTTATTACATTGCTATGTAAAAGAAAAAAACATAAATCAGCTAAAAAAATTTGTATACATAGAATGAAATTTGAATTAGAAAAAAAAACCAACAGTTTCTTACTTACTTTTCTCACTAAATACTATGCATTCGATGCATTGTATACATACTCTTTATTATAACATATCATTATATCATTTCACTTATTTTTCAAATCAATTATATTTAATGCATTGAATATTTTGAGTTCTACTAAATTAAAAACAGAAAAGAATTTAGCAGTAGTGTATATCGAATCAAAATCAGAAAATATAATAAGACGATAATCTGCAAGACCATGCACTGTATAAAAAGGGAGTACAGTATTTTGGTTAATAATTCAAGTAGAAAAAATGTCCAATTGAATTATCATAGTTTGATTATAAATCTTTTCTAAGACTTGAAACTCTTTTAGTATTAAAGATTTGCTTAATCTATCAAGCATATTCTTCATTTCAATACTTACCTCCTGTATTTTATTTATTTAGAACAAGAAGAAAATTTGAAATTTGACAATTAAGCAAATGAAGTTAATCTATCTACATAAATAAAATATGATTAAAATCTTACAATAATATAGAAATAATAATCAATTAAAATCATTACACAAAATAAATTTAAAATAAAATTAAATAAAGCAACAATGTAAATTAATATTAATCTAACAAAATAGAGGTATATTCTAACAAAATTCATTCTTAACAACTCTAAGACTCGAGGAAGTCTGATCTTAAAAGTATCTGTATGTTAAATGATTTACTAATAAAGCATAATTAATAATGTTATGATAAACAAATTGTGCAGCTAATATCTTTGTAAAATAGAATTTAATGTCCCCTACATTGATAACTGATTTGAGTCCCTCTTGATTACCGTTAAACAATTTTGTAATAGTTGTTAAGGTCCTTCATATGTCATATGTCGAAAAACAGTGATTTATAAAAATAAAAAATTAACTATTAACGAAGTAGATTAAAGACTTTTTACGATCCGACTAAAATAGTGCATGTAACACTTTTTAAGAGTACGATGTGTACAACCGTGGGATTAGTCTCACCCAAAGGTAGGAATACCCACGATAAACTAAAAATAAAATCATATAAATAAATTTTAAGAAAGATCAGAGGTGATATCTTTAAATAAAAAAGAGAAATAAATAAGCAATAAATAAATAATTAATAATATAAATAATTTATAATAAATTCCAATCATTAATCGATTTTTTCATGTGCATTACTTTAAAATTTTCCAGTTCAAAAAAAAAGGTGGTAATTTGATAAAAATTTTGATTTGATTTAAAAATATTCTGAGAAAAAGAAAAAGAAAAAACCTCAAGAAAAAATTGATCTAACAAAATTTCTACACGAACAATTTGAAAATATGTGGATATGTGCATCATATGCAATCTTTTTAAAGAATTCTATGCTATCATCTTGGATTATAAAACACTAACCGACTTTTAGATTTAATTCTATTAGTATTGTCAAGTCAATGATTCTTGAATTTGTTCGAAAAATAAATAAATACAAGTTCTTATTACATGGTTATATGAAATAAAAAAAAACAAACCACATAAATAAGTTTGTATAAATAGAATGAAATTTGAATTAGAAAAAAATCAACAGCTTCTTAATTATTTTCTCATTAAATAATATGCATTCGATGAATTGTATATACCTTTATTATAATATATCATTATATCATTCCACTTATTCTTAAAATCAATGCATTCGATACATTAAATATTATGAGTTATACTAAATTGAAAACAAAGGAGGATTCAACATTAGTGTATGTCGAATCAAAATCAGAAAATATAATAAGACGATCTATAAGACCATGCACTATATGAAAAGGGACTATAGTATTTTGAGCAATAGTTCGAGTAGAAAAAATGTTCAATTAAATTATCATAACTTGATTATAAATCTTTTCTAAGATTTGAAGCTCTTTTAATGTTAAAGATTTGCTTAATCTATCAAGCATGTTCTCCATTTCAATAATTACCTTCTGTATTTGATTTATTTAGAACAGAAAGAAAATAAGAAATTTAACAATTAAGCAAATGAAGTTAATATATCTATATAAATAAAATAGGCTTAAAATCTTACAATAATATAGAAATAATAATCAATTAAAATAATAAAATAAATGCAAGGAAACAAAATTAACTAAAGCAAAAATGTAAATTAATATTAATCCAACAAAATAGAGGTATATTCTAATAAAATCATTTTTAACAATTAATAAATCGAAATATAAATCTATTTTTTTTCATTAGATTCAAGCAACACAACTCTAAGACTCGAGGAAGTCTGATCTTAAGAGATCTGTACGTTCAATGATTAACTAATAATGTTATGGTAAACAAATTGTGCAGCTGATATACTCGTAGAATTGAACTTAATGTCCCCTATGTTGATAACTGATTTGAATCCCTCTTGATAGCCGTTAAGTAATTTTACTGATGGTTGTTAAGGCTCTTCATATGTCATATGTCGAAAAATAGTGATTTATTAAAATAAAAAATTAATTATTACGAAATAAACTAAAGACTTTTTACGACCCGACTAAAACAGTTCATTTAACACTTTTTAAGAGTACGATGCGTGCGACCGTAAGATTAGTCTCACTCAAAAGTAGGATACGCATGATAAACCAAAATAGAATCATATGAATAAATTTTAAGAAATGTAAGAGGTGATATCCTTGAATAAAAAAGAGAATTAAATAAATAATTAAATAACATAAACAATCTAAAATAAATTCCAAATCAATTAATCGATTTTTTCATGCGCATTAGTTTAAAATTTTTCAGTTTAAAAAAAAGTGGTAATTTGATAAAAATTTTGATTTGATTTAAAAATGTTCTGAGAAAAAAAAAATTTTAAGAAAAAATCGATTTAACAAAATTCCTACACTAACAATTTGAAAGTATGTGGACATATACATCGTATGTAATCTTTTTAAAGAATTCTATACTATCATCTTGATGTATGAAATATTAACCGACATTTCGTATATCTTTTATATTTAATCCTCCAAATATTACGAAGTCAATGATTCTTGAATTTATTCTTTTCTTAAACTTTAAAAGTTGTTTATATGTTTCATGCATACCTTCGAAAAATAAATAAATACATGCTCTTATACATAGTTATGTAAAAATAAATAAATAAATCAACTAAAAAATTTGCATACATAGAATGAAATTTGAATTAAAAAAAAAATCAACAGCTTCTTATTTACTTTTCTCACTAAATACTATGCATTTTAATGCATTATATATATACTCTTCATTATAACATATCATTATATATTCTACTTATTCTTCAAATAAATTGTATTCAATGCAATTAATATTGCGAGCTCTACTAAATTGGAAACAGAGAAGGATTTAACAGTAGTGCATGTTGAATCAAAATCAGAAAATATAATAAGACGATGATCTGTAAGACAATGCACTGTATAGAAAGGGAGTACAGTATTTTGAACAATAGTTCAAATAGAAAAAATGTTCAATGAATTATAATAGCTTGATTATAAATTTTTTCTAAAACTTGAAACTCTTTTAGTGTTAAAGATTTACTTAATCTATCTAGCATATTCTCCATTTAACAGTTTTCTCCTGTATTTAATTTATTTAAAATAAGAAAAAAATTAAAAATTGATAATTAAACAAATGAAATTAATCTATTTATACAAATAAAAAAGACTCAAAATCTTAAAATAATATAGAAATAATAATCCATTAAAATCATTACAATAAATCAAGAAATAAAATTAACTAAAGTAACAATGTAAATTAATATTAATCCATCAAAATAGAAGTATATTCTAAAAAAGTTCATTTTTAACACTAAATCGTAATATAAATCTATTTTTTTTATTAGTTTCTAAACAATACAACTCTAAGATTCGAGGAAGTCTGATCTTAAAGGTATCTGTACATTTATAATTTACTAATAAAGCATAACTAATAATGTTATGATAAATAAATTGTGCAACTGATATCTTTGTAGAATAGAACTTGATGTCACCTACATTAATAACTGATTTGAGTCCCTCTTGATAGCCGTTAAACAATTTTAGTGATAGTTGTTAAGGCTCTTCATATGTCATATGTCCAAAAACAGTATTTTATTAAAATAAAAAATTAACTATTAACGAAGTAAATTAAAGACTTTTTCTACGGTTCGACTAAAACAGTGCATGTAACACTTTTTAAGAATACGATGCGTGCGATCGTGGGATTAGTCTCACCCAAAGGTGAGGATACCTACGATAAGCCAAAAATAGAATCATATGAATATATTTTAAGAAAGGTGAGAGGTGATAACCTTGAATAAAAAAGAGAAATAAATAAAGTATTAAATAAATAATTAAAAAACATAAACAATGTATAATAAATTTCAAATCAATTAATCGATTTTTTCATGCTCATTAGTTTAAAATTTTCCAGTTAAAAAAAGTGGTAATTTGACAAAAATTTTGATTTGATTTAAAAATGTTCTGAAAAAAAGAAAAAAACCTTAAGAAAAAATCGATCTAACAAAATTTTACATTAACAATTTGAAAGTATGTGGACATGTGCATCATATGTAATCTTTTTAAAGAATTCTATGATATTATATTGGAGTATGAAATATTAACCGACTTTTCGTATATTTTGTATATTTAATCCCCTTAATATTGCCAAGTCGATGATTTTTGAATTTATTTTTTTTTTAAACTTTAAAAGTTGTTCATATGTTTCATACATAACTTCGAAGAATAAATAAATACATGCTCTTATTACATTGTTATATGAAAGAAAAAAATAAATCAGTTAAAAAAGTTTGTATACATAGAATAAAATTTGAATTAGAAAAAAAAATCAACAGTTTCTTATTTACTTTTCTCATAAAATACTTTGTATTCGATACATTTTATATATTCTTCATTATAACATATCATTATATCATTCCATTTATTATTCAAATCATTTGCATTCAATGCATTAAATATTATGAGCTCTACTAAATGGAAAACAGAGGAGGATTCAATAGTAATGCATGTCGAATCAAAATCATAAAATATAATAAGACGATGATCTGCAAGATTATGCACTGTATAGAAAGTGACTATAGTATTTTTAGTAATAGTTCGAATAGAAAAAAATGTTTAATTGAATTATTATAGCTTGATTATAAATCTTTTTTAAGACTTGAAACTCTTTTAGTGTTAAAGATTTACTGAATCTATTAAGTATATTCCCCATTTCAATAGTTGTCTCTTTTATTTAATTATGTAGAACAGAAAGAAAATGCGAAATTTGACAATTAAGTAAATGAGTTAATTTATTTATACAAATAACATAGGCTCAAAATCTTACAATAATATAGAAATAATAATCAATTAAACCATTACAATAAATACAAGAAAATAAAATTAATTAAAGCAACAATGTAAATTAATATTAATCCAACAAAATAGAGGTATATTCTAACAAAATTCATTCTTAACAACTAAATCGAAATATAAACCTATTTTTTTTCATTAGGTTCCAGGCAACACAACTTTAAGACTCGAGGAAGTCTGATCTTAAAAGTATCTGTACGTTCAATGATTTACTAATAAAGGATAACTAATAATGTTATGATAAAATAATTGTGCAGCTAATATATTTGTAGAATCAAACTTAATGTCCCTACATTGATAACTGATTTAAGTTCCTCTTGATTGTCGTTAAATAATTTTAGTGATGATTATTAATTCTCTTCATATGTCATATGTCCGAAAAAAGTGATTTATGAAAATAAAAAATTAATTATTAACGAAGTAAAATAAAGACTTTCTACGGTCCGACAAAAATAGTGCATATAACACTTTTTAATAGTACGATGCGTGCGATTGCGAGATTAGCCTTATCCAAAGATGTGAATACCCACGATAAGCCAAAAATAAAATCATATGAATAAATTTTAAGAAAGGTGAGAGGTGATATTTTTGAATAAAAAAGAGAATAAATAAAGCATTAAATAAATAATTAAAAAACATAAACAATATAGAATAAATTTCAAATCAATTAATCGATTTTTTCATATGTATTAGTTTAAAAATTTCCAGTTAAAAAAAAGTGATAATTTGATAAAAATTTTGATTTGATTAAAAATATTTTGAGAAAAAAAAAAACCTTAAGAAAAAATCGATCTAATAAAATTCCTACACGAACAATTTGAAAGTATGTGGACATGTGATCGTATGCAATCTTTTTAAAGAATTCTATACTATCATCTTGGAGTATAAAATATTAATCGACTTTTCGTATATCTTTTATATTTAATCCCTCAAGTATTGTTAAGTCAATAATTCTTGAATTTGTTCTTTTCTTAAACTCTAAAAGTTGTAAATATATTTTATGCATACCTTCGAAGAATAAATAAATACATACTCTTATTACATAGCTATGTGAAATAAAAAAAAACAAACCACTTAACAAACTTTGTATACACAGAATGAAATTTGAATTAGAAAAAAAAAAACCAACAGTTTCTTACTTACTTTTCTCACTAAACAATATGCATTCGATGCATTGTATATACACTCTTCATTATAACATATCATTATATCATTCCACTTATTTTTTAAATCAATTGTTTTCAATGCATTAAATATTGTGAGATATACTAAATTGAAAACAGATGAGGATTCAGCAATAGTGCATGTCGAATCAAAATCAGAAAATATAATAAGACGATGATCTGCAAGACTATGCACTGTATAGAAAGGTACTACAGTATTTTGAGCAATAGTTCGAGTAGAAAAAATGTTCAATTAAAATACCATAATTTGATTATAAATATTTTTCTAAGACTTGAAGCTCTTTTAGTATTAAAGATTTGCTTAATCTATCAAACATGTTTTCCATTTCAATAGTTGCTTCCTGTATTTAATTTATTTAAAAGAGGAAGAAATAAGAAATTTGACAATTAAGCAAATGAAGTTAATTATCTATACAAATAAAATAGGCTCAAAATCTTACAATAATATAGAAATAATAATCAATTAATACAATAAATGCAAGAAAACAAAATTAACTAAAGTAAAAATGTAAATTAATATTAATCTAACAAAATAGAGGTATATTCTAACAAAATTCATTTTTGACAATTAAATCGAAATATAAACTTATTTTTTTTATTCGGTTCCAGACAACACAATTCTAAGACTCGAGGAAGTCTGATCTTGAAGCTATCTGTACATTCAATGATTTACTAATAAAGAATAACTAATAATGTTATGATAAACAAATTGTGCAACTGATATCTTTGTAGAATCGAACTTAATGTCCCCTATATTGATAATTGATTTAATTCCCTCTTTATAACCATTAAGCAATTTTAGTGATGGTTGTTAAGGCTTTTCATATGTCATATAACGAAAAACGATGATTTATGAAAATAAAAAATTAACTATTAACGAAGTAACTAAAGACTTTCTACGGTCCGACTAAAACAGTGCATGCAACACTTTTTAAAAGTACGATGCGTGCGACCATGGTATTAGTTTAACCCAAGGTGAGGATAGTCACGATAAGCCAAAAATAGAATCATATGAATAAATTTTAAGAAAGGTGAGAAGTGATATCCTTAAATAAAAAAAAGAAATAAATAAAGCATTAAATAAATAATTAAAGAACATAAACAATCTAGCATAAATTCCAAATCAATTAATCGATTTTTTCATGCGCATTAATTTAAAAATTTTCAGTTAAAAAAAAGTGCTAATTTGATAAAAATTTTGATTTGATTTAAAAATGTTCTGAGAAAAAAAAATCGATCTAAAAAAATTCCTACACTTACAATTTGAAAGTATATGGACATATGTATCGTATGCAATCTTTTTAAAGAATTCTATGCTATCATCTTGGAGTATGAAACATTAATCGACTTTTCGTATATCTTCCATATTTAATCCCCCTAATATTGCAAAGTCGATGATTCTTGAATTTGTTCTTTTCTTAAACTCTAAAAGTTGTTCATATGTTTCATGCATACCTTCGAAGAATAAATAAATACATGCTTTTATTACATGGTTATGTGAAAGAAAAAAAATAAACCACCTAAAAAAATTTGTAATAATATAATGAAATTTGAATTATAAAAAAAAACCAACAACTTCTTACTTATTTTTCTCATTAAATACTATGCATTTGATACATTGTATATACTCTTCATTATAACATTCCACTTATTCTTCAAATCAATTGCATTCGATGCATTAAATATTGTAAGCACTACTAAATGAAAGCAGAGGAGGATTCACCAGTAGTGCATGTGGAATTAAAATCAGAAAATATAATAATACGATAATCCGCAAGACCATGCACTGCATATAAAGGGACTACAGTATTTTTAACAATAGTTCGAGTTGAAAAAACGTTCACTTGAATTATGATAACTTGATTGTAAATCTTTTCTACAACTTGAAGATCTTTTGGTGTCAAAGATTTGTTTAATCTATCAAGCATGTTCTCCATTTTAATAGTTGTCTCTTGTATTTGATTTATTTAGAATAAGAAGAAAATAAGAAATTTGACAATTAAGCAAATGAAATTAATTTATCTATACAAATAAAAGAGACTCAAAATCTTACAATAATATAGAAATAATAATCAATTAAAATCATTATAATAAATTTAAGAAAACAAAATTAACTAAAGTAACAATGTAAATTAATATTAATCCAACAAAATAGAGGTATATTCTAACAAATTTCATTCTTGACAATTAAATTGAAATATAAACTTATTTTTTTTTCATTAGGTTCCAAGCAACACACACTCTAAGACTCGAGGAAGTCTGATCTTGAAGGTATCTATACGTTCAATGATTTACTAATAAAGCATAACAAATAAAGTTATGATAAACAAATTGTGCAGCTGATATATTTATAGAATCAAACTTAATGTCCTCTACATTGATAACTGATTTGAGTCCCTCTTGATGGTCGTTAAACAATTTTAGTGATGGTTGATAAGGCTCTTCATATGTCATAAGTCGAAAAACAGTGATTTATGAAAATAAAAAATTAAATATTAACGAAGTAAACTAAAGACTTTCTACGATCCAACTAAAACAGTGCATGTAACACTTTTTAATAGTACGATGCGTGCGACCGTGAGATTAGTCTCATCCAAAAATAGAATCATATGAATAAATTTTAAGAAAGGTGAGAGATGATATCCTTAAATAAAAAAGAGAAATAAATAAAGCATTAAATACATAATTAAAGAACACAAACAATCTAGAATAAATTCCAAATCAATTAATCGATTTTTTCATGAGTATTAGTTTAAAAATTTCCAGTTTAAAAAAAAAAGTGGTAATTTGATAAAAATTTTGATTTGATTTAAAAATATTCTGATTGCTAGGGATCTGGTGCTAAATTAGCTCAATGAATGTAGATGAAATCTCAGAAGAAATACATTCCAATTCAGTTACAAGCTTCAAATTGGAAGGAAGAAGGCATCAACAAAGGAAGGGGGAGTTTAAGGTTTGATCTTTATAAATAGATGAGGTAAAGACACAAAAAGGTACGCTTTTCTATTACACCAAAACTCCACCAAATTTCGTACTGAATCTGACTTGGGCATCGAAGAAGTGGTGTTGCAGGCACACCTAAGTAGGGGTGTTAGTGGGTACTCATTCACTCGAAACCGAAATCGAAACCTTGGCTCCGATTCCTTTTTTATTAGAACCAATTAGAACCAAGTCTAATATGGAACCAAACAGATAGGAACCGGAACTATTAGGTTTTTTCCAATAGGTATCCAGAGCCGATTTATTTTACATTAAACATTATTTAGGTTATCCTATATTTTAAAATTAACATATATAATATAAAGTTCTTCAAATTTCATATAAACTAAATATTTGAACTTAAAATGGGTTATTTCTTTTTAAATTTATTACTTGTAAATGAGATAAATTTTAATTTTTAAAAAATAAAAATCATTAAATCATCTTTTTAGTGGAGCAAATTATTATTCAGTTAATACTTTACAAATAATATGCTATTTTTTAGAAGGAATTTTTTTTTTTTAATAATGATTTTGAAATAATTTTTCTCATTTGATTCTTGAAAACTGAAACTAATGGGTACCCATGGATTTTGACGGTTCTAATTCCAGTTCCACTTATTTTAAAATCGGAACTCAAACTAACAAGAACCAAAACCGATAAAATATAGTGGTTATGGTTCTAATATTTATAGGAACCAAACCAGAACCGACCCATTGACACCCCTACACCTAGGAGCAAGAGGATCTAGATCCAAAGTATCAAAGAGAATCGAGGTAGTGCAAGAAATTGCATCTAGAAAAATGTTTAATTCTAATTACACTCCCACAATTGCATCACAAGTACAACAATGAGAACTCAAAAGGAGTGAGTGCCTTGAAAAACAAAAATATTAAGGCCATTTTTTTAAAATTCCACAAACTACACAGCTTCAACTTTACAGGAAAAAATGAAACAGAAACACAATTTAAACTTCAACACTGACATCCATCTTTCGGGTCTGTAATGGAAACATATAGCTATATCGATGGCTGTGCTACAGTCCTCCACTCTTCTATCTGGTACCACGCGAATGAATCTCGGGAATCTGATTGAGATACCACGAGAGGGATGAACTAAACCAATGGCAGCCTGGTGAACCGGTGAAATTGTGAAGTCTGCAAAATATTAAATTATAGAGAAATTTTCATAATGATTTGAATTAGCTTGTCAGGGAAAACTATTACATGGTGGAAATTACTTACCTGCACCTTTTATCTCCCAGACAAGTTCAGGAGAAAACCATCTATCTGGTACCTCTCAGCCGTTTGATAATAAGGAGGTTTTTGGACAATATCTTTTCGCCGGAAAAGAACTCCTTCATCTGCAACTCAACTTTCGCACGCAATCAATCCCCTTTCATTCACACAATGAAAATTTAAACTGTAGGGCTTAAAATGGGTTGGATTCAACTCGGATCCGAGTATATCCATATTCAGATCCAAATTTCTTTAGTGGGACCCGAATCCATATCCAAATTCAGCTCGGATCCTACTAGATAAACCATATCTGAACCATTTTGACTTCAATTAACCAGGATACAACATGACTGAATTGCTTGATTCGGGTCGGACCAAGTAAGATAATTCGAGATAGTTCAACATTTTTTCTTCGATACTTGTTTGTTAATTACTATTATAAAACCTTTTATTTATAAGAATTTCTGTTACGTTGCAATAGTAGAAAAGGATATTTTGAAAAACCTAAGAATATAATTTTCAAAACAATATATAATTCGGATCTTCATTCTGATATATGGATGGCTCTGTATCCGTACCAGATTCGACTTGGGTCATGGAACATCAAACCATATTCGACCCATTTGTTTCTATTCGAATCTAGTCCAATGACCCAAACCCGCTAAATTTGAATTTTGGATCACTCGGATTTCAGATAAAATCCGACCCATTTTATGCCCTGTCTAAAAACCAAAAAAAAAAGAGATGGAATTTCATCTTGGCAATAGCCAGCTTTAATAACTTGCATCACCTATGTTGGCTGAATGATATCAACCCAAAATGGTTTGAGTTCAGTTGTTACTTTTGGGTCTAGAAGGGTATTTGTTTCTTATTTACAATAGTACTCTCATTTTATTTGATCTGAATAAGGGTCTAATATGGCATTCCAATGGAGTTCAAACTAGAAAAAAGACTGGTTCAAAGATCCCATCAAGGATCATAAATCAATCAAGTCTGGCAGGGGATGGGAAATCATTAATAAGAAGATTCAAAACTAAAACAGGTGGCCAACGGGGTAAAACATCTGACTTACATCCACATAGAAAGAATCAGTGAATCCAGACATGACACGGCACACACTTTGAAATTCTTCAGTATCGGGGTTGTAGCATGCCATAAGGAATGGACTATACCTGAAAGATGAGAAAAAGAACACTGTGGTTACTGCTACTGTGCTTTTCCAAATGGTGAAAATTTACTCATAGAAATAACCTAAACTATTACAAGTATATAGCAAAAATACTGGAATGAATTTACGGTTATTACCAGCCTGCTTTTCTCCCATTCCCATGCCAAGCACCGATGGGAACCAAATCAAGAGAGTCGCTCAATCCTTCCATATAATCTCTCTTGACCTAAAATGGAAATATCAGTGTTCTGCTTTTATTTGGAAGTTTTTTTTTTTTTTTTTTTTAACTTAGTTAAAAATAAATAAATAAATAACCACTCATTAAATTGACATAACCTTTAACCACGAGTCAGTACGCTTTGATGCAACATATCCAGCATCAACGTCTAAAGATTTCACCATGATTCCTTCACACGAGGAGTTAAATGCATCTTCAATAAATGAGTTTATCTTAGTCAATGTAGCTTGAGAGCTCCGACAGGCATCTTCAGCTTCCACCTAAAATGCACCAAGATAAGAAACAACCATTTATTCAAAGATCAATGAACTAAATTGATATGAACATAAATAAGTACTTACTGTTATTTCCTTTGCAAATTCAAAATAACCCCACTTCTCATCATAGAACAAATCCTTCAAATCTGTGACAGATCATCATAAAAAGAAGAGTTGAGATTTTGCTTACATTAAGATCCATGGAAATAGAAGGAAAAAAAAAGGCATTTTTCTCTGGTAAATCAGAGAGGTAAAAACATACATCTTCTCCTTTGACGTAGAGGGAAGGCCAATAGCCTGTAAATAAGAGAATTTGTTCAAGGTCACATATTAAGTTACATTAGTTCTGCTATAGTATGTTAGAATATATTATACCAGATGCACCTAAGATTGTAAAAAAATCAAAAGCATGTGATAACATCTTTTGAATGGGATTTTTTTTTCCAGCTAAGATAATGCAACCTATGATGTAATAGGAAATATACAATATGTACACAAATCCAAAATGATGAAAAGTCTTGAATAAGCAATAAAAATCTATGTGAGAAAAGTGAGAAGTTTATTACCAAGCTTCCAGTTTTTCCGTTCCAATTCGAAATGAATGTTTCAGGGTCAATGTTTTGGATTGTCTCAGAATATTTTAATCGAGTCTGTATTGATTTTTTTTCCCAAACGAAACATTGCATCAAGACGAAATTTTAACCTATCTTGAAACTTCAATATCTCACTAGTACATTATAGTGCTTCACCCCATCAATGCCAAACTAAAAACAATGGCTGAATGAATCTCAATACAGAAAAGAGGGGTTGAGAGCGGTGATAATGCTCAAAGAATTTAGTGATGCTTCTAACACCTGATAGTTAATGCAGCTATACATGTCTCCTTTGTTGTTATATATAGGAATTTTGGTATCTTTCTCCATTCATTTGGTATCTTTTTAGACTTAAAAATATTGTTGAACAATTAAAGTAGGCCAGTAGAATCCAGTACTTTGGATGCATGTCTCAAACTTCTATCAGAATATCATTTGATATTAAGGCATACTTGTCTTCATCTTTGTTATTGCTATCTTCACTTATGACACCCCGATTCCATGAATGTATGTATACTCTCAGATCACTTTTAAGTGGTCTTTATTTAATAATTTCTGGAAATAACCTAGCCACCTTTCCTTAATCTATTTATCTTTTACCAAGACACTCATCTTCGTGCCTTCATTGATTAAGACCAAATCTAAGCATCACGGTTCAATCCAGATACCGAAAATCAAGAATATTACAATTCGAAGTTTACCATCCAAATCAACAGCATATGAAAGACCCCCTTGAGAAAGTAGCAATCAATCTCCTATGAAACTTCAAGCTGGATTATAGTAGTTCAAGTCAGGTCTGCTTCTGAAATCCGACTTCAAGCACCTCATGACCGACTTATAGGATTCTCATTGGAGTAAAGAACCAATGAAGGCATATTACATATCATCTGTTTGAAACATTCTAATTAATTGTAGATACTCACTAGTCACTACTAGTGGATTTGCAATCATGGCTCGACAACGTAGTCGTCACATTCCCAATGATGAACTTGATAAGTTTGGGGGTCCAACTCAAAACCAATTGGCAATGAGTGGAGAGGCCCAGGAGCTTATAAGGAGAGAGACAAGGCAATGAGTGTCCAATGTGGGACTAAACTCAACATGCCCCCGCACGTTGAGGAACTAGGTGACGTGGAGGAGAGAAAAGCGGGATACCAAGATAAGTTTGGGGGTCCAACTCAAAACCAATTGGCAATGAGTGGAGAGGCCTAGGAGATTATAAGGAGAGAGACAAGGCACTGAGTGTCCAACATGGGACTAAACTCAACAGAACCATGATAATTCTTCTCTCTCCTTCTCTGTCTCAACCTATTTTTTCAATGTTGCACACAAATCTTAAAGTAGTCAATGGCAAGCCTTTAGATTTTGCCTTCATTATATTCACAATTGAAATTACAAGTCAGAGATATGTTTTTCACTTCCCTTAAACCAACTAATATTTCCATTTGATGAAAAAAATTGTTAACTTACATCCAGCCAGTTTCTGATGTATAGGCACACGATCATTTTTCACAATGTCAGAACTTTCATATAAGCATAAATAACATATTTTAGTTTCAGAGGTAATAGCGAAACCAACATTTAATTTCTGAAATATGTCCAAAGTATATAGTTCAACCTAAATTTTTAACCCAAGAATCTCAAAAATTCAAGAAAGGGTTTAGATGGTTACTGGTCTCCATTCACAAACATGACATCAAAGATGAAGACACAAATGCCAACCTGCAAGGTAAAGCATATGACTAAATCAATCCAGGAATATAGACCACCCAAGCACTGACCAATAAATGTGCATTATGTATGTTAATAAGCAAATTCAAAATAATTGTCTGCCATTTATACTAATAGAAAATTATACGAAGGAAATTGTGAAGAAGTCAGAAAAAAAAAAAAAAAAAACATGGAAAGAAATAATTGGAGCAAAACCCCAAACATTAGAGTAAATTGACAAGAAAGTTAACATAAGGAAAGACAAAAAGAAGGTAATTTCAAAGATATAATATAACTCACATAAAACTCTCACTGCTGTGAGAGAAACAGAAATTGTAAAAATCAGATTTATGGTGGTCAGAAGAGATGATTCTATTTAACAAAATAAAACAAAACAAACAAAATAATCTTCTTCCTCGAAAAAAAGATCATAATAAACCATATCCTATAATTTAAAGTTTAAGAAATGCAATGAACATGTGCCCACAACAATCATCAACCTCATTATCCTGAAATACGCAATAGAGATGAAAAAAGCTAAAAATAAAATAAAAAATTAAGGTCATAACCAACTCAAAGAAAAATAGGCATATGAAAGTATGGGCGCACAAAGTCAAAGACAAAGAAAGATAGGAAAGCAAAACGGAAATTAGGGACAACAATGAAAGATTCTGGCTCTCACAATTCCATCAATCCGATTATTGGGTAGGATATTCTGGGAAGGTCTTAGTAATTTCAATCTCCTTTTTAAATCAGTGAATTGGAATCTACAAACATTCTTCATGGTGATAATTCCCACATGATCTGAAATATTGAAACAGAAGGATTGAAATATGTATTGGTA
>NW_028237489.1:0-21563 GCF_017979445.1 Akebia trifoliata
ACCTCTATTTATAGATTTTTTTAGGGGTTGATTTAGATAGAGTTAGTGTTTAATTAGAGTTGTGTTTTAGTTAAAATTGTTTTAGATAGAGTTGTGTTTTAATTAGAATTGTTTTAGGTAGAGTTGTATTTTAGTTAGAACTCTATTAAATAGAGTTATTATTTAATTAGAACTCTATTAGGATTTTGACTTTTGGTCTTATTTGATTGACTTTTAATATTTTGACTTTAGTCTTAATTGATTGACTTTTAATATCTTGACTTCAATCTTGCTTAATTGACTTTAATTTTGACTTCAGTCTCACTTGATTGACTTTAATACCTTGACTTTAGTCTTGCTTGATTGACTTTAAATTTTTGGAGAATCCCCCTCTATTATATCTTTAATTCTTTGGACCCCCAAATGGAGGGGTCCTTAAAGAAATATCTCACGAACCATCAACAATTTTTTATGAGAGCCCGATTGATCGATTTTTTTTAGTTCAAATTTTTAAATTAATTTAATTAATATTTCACTTTAATCATTTAATGTTTTATTTACTAATTTCAAAATTTTTAATTATGAAAATTTTGAAATTACCATAGTGCCCCCGGAGAGGACTTTTCACGTTTTAAGTCGATTTTTAATGTTCTAAGATGTTTTAGAATCGATTTTTCGTAAGGAATTCAATGGAAATATTGGTTTGTATCGTTTATGAAATTTTTTGTGTGAAATGGTCATGAACTTTATGAGGGGTATTTTCGTAATTTTATCAAATTCTGTTAAAATTGGTGAAATGATTTATTTGGTTTCGATTTGTTGTTTTATGTGTTCGAAAGGATTTTTCTAATCGTAACATAGGCTCTAGGGTTGTTTTGATGTTAGGGGTATTTTGATAATTTGATCAATTTTTAGTGATTTTTATCGTGATGCTTCTTTTTGGGTCTGCAAGATGATGATTTCTATGTTTCTGGAGTCGTATTTTCCTAGCGTAGCGTGATTTCTAAGGTTTTGTCAGTTCGAGATACCTCATCCAAATTTCTGAAACATTTCTGGTAACAAAATAAAGTAATGGAATAAACATCCATCATTGGGAATCGTTGCGATCGGGTTGACGAGTTGATTAATCAGGCTAGTGCAAAAATGAGGTGTCTACATAATCCAAGTTACAACAAAACCTGTATATAAAGACGTATATACAGGAAATAACAGCGAAAGACTAATTACATCTAACATGTAAATAGATCAGAGTGTGAAAGTTTAGCGATATATATGATTACAAAATTCAACCTCACTCTAATACAAGCCTAACACTCAACTTCAAAATATGTATACACCTGGACGAAATTGACTACACAAAAGGGGTATGGCCCTAGTGCTCATCGGACAACAAATTCTAGCCGTCAATCTGACCGACCAGGCACTCCTCACTTACCGACTCTGCACCTGCCTCGGTAACTGCAAGTGGTGAAGCTAAAAAAAAATATGAAGGAAATGGTGAGTAACAATGGTTACCCAGTAGGTCCACAAACAATTCCTACTAATAACCTCCCCTAACGTGATCGAATAATCATACTGCATTGTTTCAAAACATGCAAGTTTTACAATTGAAACTACGATTAACTGGTACATACGACCAGGGATAAGCAACTAAACAGTTTAAAAGTTACACATAACATCAATCATTCATACTCATTATACATTTGTCCTTTTATGCAAATACAGTTGACAATATTGAAATAATAGACATGTTTTACAATTTATAATTCGAAATATAACAACAGATACATAATACAAGTGGTGGAGTAATGGAATTTGAGCGTTGGGATTCACGACTGGATCGGTCCCAGTCCGGACATGATGTTACTACGTAAATCTGTCTTTTAGTTCCTGATTTTGTGGCTGGTCGTGTCTACCACGCTTGCGAGACCATTTATCCGGCTCAGGCTGGTTGTTTGACGTGACCGTGAGCAATGGGTCTCTTTTCGATGTGTCAGAACGTTCGACTACTACTAGAGTGTTAGTAATCACTGACCAATCATCTTCGTCTATGCCTATCAAGCGTGCATGTGATTCCCAAAATAGCACTCCACTCGTATACGACCACCTTTACAATACACATTCACTGGTAAAGATAAGAAAGGAATGGACCCAGATTCCAGTTGTGACTCCACTCTCATACGCGTCCCATATCACGTATGAGCTTGGTGGTCCCTACCGTACATCCCAGGATAGTGCACCCCTCCGAATGATGTGACGCACTATCCCTTCAGGCATTCACAAACCCTTTAACAGCTCACAAAATAGCTACGTATATATATGATTTTTCATTTAAAACAAAAGAGAAAATTAACAGAACAGGGTTGAGAATGGATATCCAGTTCCTACCATGCAACTGTGGCCACCCGGCCTAAAAATAAATAACAGTACTCAGTGCACGCGCTAACATAATCGTAAATAAATATGCAACCCTTTCATTAATAACCTGGATATCCTTTCACCAACCTACATACAACATACAATGTAAAATGTAGACATCACCCCTCGGGTGTAATTCTGACATTTTATCGTTCATTTCCTTTTTCATTCTCTCAACATTCTCACTTTTCATCTCTTCAAGTCAAACCATTCATTTTCAATCTTTCAAAGTCATTTTTGGTCTTTCCATCGAAAACCATCAAAATTTATTCAAAACAAGGTCCCAGCGGTGCACGGGACCAAAGTTGTTAAAAACAAGGAAAGCTGGTGAAAATTTGTCTAAGTGTCGGAAACTCAATGTTTCAAAATTTTCGAAATTGAAAACGAGTTTTTCGAAATGAAAGTCTCGATCACGAGATTCGACACCATATAGTTTTGTAATCTAATTCAAAGAAATGCGAAAGTTATTACATTTTGAAAATTTGTCGAAAACGTCGAAAACTACGTTTTGTTCTTGAAACTAAAATTTGGATTTTGAACATTTGAGATTCGGATCTCGAAACCATTCCCATTGTTTCAAAATGGGGGGGTAAAACCTTAATTTCATTAAAAAACTTAAAGTAAATGGAAAGTAAAAATTACAGAGGACATTTTGATAAAATGAAGGGTGGGAAATCAACTATAGGCATGAAGGAAGTCAAGCCAAGAGTCAGAGTCTGTTTTTGACTCAAAAAAAGGCTGTCGGCAGCAGAACCTTGTTCTGTCGGTGGAACCGACGATTCCTGCCGACAGAAGGAATTTATCGACAGCAGAAGGTTCATTCTGTCAGTGGGACCGACAGAATGCTCTTCGGTGGATGTCGGTGGGACCGACGGTCCTACTGACAGCACTGAACTTCCTCGCGATTTTTGGGTTTTTCGATCCCTTCTTTGGATCTTTGTTCTGTTCTTCAAACCCCTTAACCCACCCACGAATTCAACATTTAAAACATAGATAAAACACATCAAATCCTTATTTCTAGCATGATTTTCAATTTAAACAAAGATTTCTACTATTTAAAACAAACAATAAGTTTTGTTGAAACAACCTAAATGCACATTTCGAAATCTAAAGTTACCAATAGGAATTGAAAGTCCCCTATTTGTTTGTGGATGTCAAACGTGATAAACTCGCACAATGATTAAGGTTGGTGGTGAAAGAGTGGATGTTTAGCTGAGTTTAATGCAAAGAGGACGAGGGTTTGCAACTCCTTCGACGATGGCACTCTTCTCCACTTCTACCCTAGAAAACGAGCCTCTACTAACAAGGCGACGCTCCGAGTTTGATGATACCCTAACTTACTTGCTGGTTTTTGGTAGAGAGTGAGGAAAACGGACGTGAATGGGTTAACAAAGATGGTGAAGTTGTAGTCCTCGTCGTGACCAACAACTTTGCCTTCTTCGTCAAGGTTCAACGGTCCTTCGTTCTTAACGGATCTTGAGGAGAAGAGAGAACCCTAGGTTGAGAAAATCTGAGTTTGGTATTTTGGAGAAGAAAGATAATGACTTAAAAGAAAGTCAGCTTTCTTTTATAACAAGGGCGAGGGCATACTTGTAATTTCTTTATTCTTTCTAGTTTCGACCGTAACTTAACTATTCGGGCTCGGAAAATGACAAACGAGTATACCATTTCGAATAATTTTTCGTTGTGTACCTAACGGTGTCATCAAATTTTTCTGATTCTCGTTCTAACGAAACTTTACTATTTTGGGTCCCACTTAACGCGAAATTCGAGGATTTATTAACTTTTTCACCCGAACTTGAATTCAGACTTGCTTACAGGATAAAGTATATATTACAATCGTTTTGAAACTAATGGCGAAGTCGGTTTTCAATAAAAATGAACATAGCATAATCCGAGCACTTTACTCTAAGTTTCTTTTTTAGAATATTCCTCAAATTTACACTATCTGATTTCTTCAATATACGAGTTAAAACACGGGGTGTTACAAGATGGTTTAGGGGTATCTTCTATTCTTGATTTTTTTTTCTTTTTCTGTTTGAAGAGAGCGAAAAAATGTTAATGAAAGAAAATGATTGTTGCGGGTTTTTTTTTCTTTTTAAAATAGGGAAGAAGAAGGAGTGGAGTTACCGTCTAAAGTGAGAGAGTGGAGTTGAGGATGCTAATAGAGAAGAAGGTTGCAGGTTTAATGGTGAAAAAAAAATGTTGCTGTTTTTTTAAGGACAGTCCCAAAAACCTTTTTCTCCCCCTTTCAATGGTTCTCTTGCTCCTCTTTTATGGTGGTTCTACCATCAAACATGAGAGATGGTAGAGGATATAGGTAGTTATGAGAAGTTGGAGAGAGAGAGATGGATGATATAGGAAAGAGAGAGTTGAAGAAGAAAATGTGTGACCATGTTTTTTTTCTTTCTCTTTTTTTTTTATTTTTTATTTTTGGATAATGGGGGGTGGTGATCCCATACTACTCGCCTTAATGATCTCTTATAAACCATTTTTAAATTGATTGATCGGTTGGAACTCGATTTTAATTCAATCAGATTCAGATTTCAATTTGATCGAGTGGATTTTGCTTTTGGTTGATTGATTTAATTTTGAATACAATTAGCCAATTTTAGTTTTAAATTTGGTTGATCAATTTTAATTGGTCGATTGGATTTTAATTTCAATGTTAATTGATAGATTGGATTTTGATTTAAAAGTTTGATGGATTTTAATTTTCACTTTACTTAATCGATTGGATTTTAATTTGACTTTTGTTTGATTATGATTTGATTTTGATTTTTCATTTAAATTTGATTTAGAGTTTTAATTTGATTTTAAAATTTGGTTTGGTTGATTCAATTTTAATTATTTTGATTTTATTTCAAATTTGATTCGGTCAAACGAGTTCAATGTTGAATTTAGTTGCGTTCCATTTTGATTTATTGACTGGTTGGTTTTTATTTTTATTTTTAATTTAATCGGTTGAATAATTTTAATTTTGATTTTCGATTTGATTTTGCATTTTGATTAGATTTTGATTTGATTTTTGATTTTAATTTTAAATTTGTTTCTTGATTAAATTTTAGTTTAATTTTCGATTTGAGTTTTATTTTGATATTTAGTTTGAATTTGATTTGAATTTTAAATTAGTTTTGTGAATACGTGATTTATTCAATTTTGAATAAATCAATTACTTTGGGGGGGGTTTGGAGTCGCCACCATTCATATTTGAAATGGGTGTGAATGGTCACCCGGATTGTATTTTTTTTTAAAATCATATTTTTTGGCATTTGACGACTCTCGTACGGATATGACTCATTTATTCTAATTTTTGATTCAAGGTAAGGGGGTCCATTTTATAGAATAGGGAAGGTGTTAGGCACCCTACTCCATCCACCGTTGGTGGTAACCTCAAATTAGATCCATTCTCGAAAATAAAAATAAACGAAATCGAAAAATCCCATATGTGCCCTCAAGTATGAGGGACTTTAATATGGGTTCAAACCATTGAGGGCACCCTTATGAAAAAAGGGACACTTTGATGGTTCAAACCATGGTGGTGTGTGCAAAAGTATAGAGAAAGGGGTGAGTAGAAAAGGGAAATTGGAGGGGGTGTTTTTTTGTTCAAATCTACCTTGTTCCTTTGTTGACTTTATTTGACTTTTCTTGATGAGTCACTTTGACTTTCTTGGATTTGCTTGAGAAGAAGTTGATAGTTGAGAGTTGAAGGTGAGTTGAGAGGAGAGGGTTGAAGGTAGTAGGGTGAGTTGAGAGTAGAGTGTTGAGTGGTGTGTTGAGAGAGTAATTTTAATCTCTTGAGGGTTTAGACCTTAGATTTTTCCTTAGGGGTTGTGAGTGGAGAATGAGGGGATTTTATAGGATTTGGGAGTTGTTTTTAAGGGTAAAGTTAGGTGAAATAAGGAGGAATGGTAGAATGGTGTAGGGTTTAAGAGAAATGTAGGGGTAAATTAGAAGGGTTCAGAGGGTATTTGTGTAAGAAGGTTAAATGAGTTGTTTTACAACCCAAATGGGTTGGATCTTTCAAACCATTTGGGTTGAATGTTAGGTGAAAGATAATAAATGGTGAGGATGGGGTGTAAGAGAGTGATGGATGGGTTGAGTGTTTTGGGAGTGGTGTTTGGATTTGAGAGAATGGAGGGTGTAAGAGGGTGGTTGATGATATTTTGGGAGGGTGGTTGATGATATTTTGGGAGGGTGTGGGAGATGATGTCATATGTTAAAATGAGTGAAAATGAAGGGTTGAGATGAATTGATGGGAGACTATGAGTATTTGATTTGAGAGGAGGGGTGTGGATTTATATTGTAGATGTGGGTTTTGTAGGGAATGATGAGGGTAGATTAGGGGGAGATATAAGTTAGGTATGTGGGTAGATTAGATTTTTTTAGAGAAAAGGTGATGGGTTGATGTGGGTAGATTAGGGGGAGGTATAGCTTAGGAGTGTGGGTAGATGATGTTTAGAGAAAATGTGATGGGATAGGTTGGGGATGAGGGAAGTGAGTTGGGATGGTGACATGTGTCCCATCTTGATGATTGTGGTGATTAGTTGTGATGTTGGGTCGGGTTGAGTTGGGTTTGGGTAATGAGTTGGGCTTTGGGCTTTTGACTTTGGGGTTTAGTAGTAGATTGGATTAAAGAATGGTTGGGTTTTAGGTTGTAGGTTGGGCTTGGGTATGATGGGTTATGTTGGATTGGTGTATTGATGGATAGGGTTAATTTGAATGGGCTTAGGTGATGGGTTTAGTTTGGGTTGGATGGGGTTAATTTGAATGGGCTTAGGTGATGGGTCTAGGTTGGGTTGGGGGTGTAGAACAAGAATGAGTTTGGACTTGTAGACTGTAGGAGGGAGATGAGATGTTTGGGTCTATAGGCCACGTAAGTAGGCTTGGATCAATTGAGAGAGAAAGAAGATTTTTTTGGAGGAATGGGCTTTGAGGGCCCAATATGATTTTTCTATCTTTTTGGGCATTTTACGTCAAGGGCCCGGTCAAATTTGGGTGTCTACAGGTTTCTGAGTTAAATTTTAGTTTAATTTTCGATTTGAAGTTTATTTTGATTTTCAGTTTGAATTTGATTTTCCTAGGGATTAGAGTCTCTATGTTGGATATTGAGGGGTATTTTGATTTTTTTTTTTAATGATTTTTTCTAAATTTCTCTATTTTTGTCAATTTGGGTCCCGTTAAACTTGAAATCACATTCTGAATGCAATTGAGGTACTTTCGAGATTTTTCGGGGGTCAAAAATTTATGAGAGGTATTTTCGTCATTTTGGTGATTTTTACAGATTTTTCTCAAATTTCTCTATTTTCATCGATTTGGGTCCCATTAGACTCGAAATCACATTCTGAGTGCAATGGAGGTACTTTCGAGATTTTACGAAGGTCCAAAATTTATAAAGGGTATTTTCATCATTTTTTTTATTTTTACAGATTTTTACGAATTTTAACGTAAGGTTTTTTTCAGTCCTTGTGTGGTTATTTCTAAGTCTCAAATCCACATTTTTCTAGCGTAACGAGATTTCTAAGTTATCGAACTGTGTAAAGAACCTATGCATACGTGCTTGCTAAGTTGGACGTAAGATGTAGCGATCCTAAGCGTGCGTAAACTTCTATATCCAATCGTGACTAGTAGGGGAATGAAAAGAAACTAAAAATAAAATGAAGCAAACATTACTCACAAGCCTTCGAGTTCTTTATGCTCATCATTAGGAATCCACAACAACCGGGTGATGAATTGTCGAATTAGGCAGATGCAAAAAATGGGGTGTCTACACTATCTGTCTCTTCATCCATCTATCTATCAAATCTCACGTGGTCGTGAGAACATGAGATATGCATCTATCCATAAATCTATCATGTCTTACATGGCATGGTCACTACACAAGGTTGGAGGCACTATCCCATCAATCAGTGGAGAACATACTTTCTCTCTATCCATCCATCAATCAATTAATCAATCCAACTAACTTCCTATATATCTATCAAAGTATTTTTTTTAAAGTCATTCGAGACCTATAGGGCATTAATCAATTCCATTCAATGGTTTTGATTGAGTAGAAAAACTCGAAAAACATGATAAAACCATAAGACATAAAAGTTGGAAAACTATAAAAATTTGGCAAAGTATTGAAAAAAGTGATTTTTTAAAAATTGTTAAAATTGAAAATGACTTTTTAAAAATGAAAGTCCTCGATAACATGAGAAACACTATGTAATTTTATAGCTTAATTCAAATTAACGATAAAGATATCGCGTTTTGAAAATCAGATGAAAACGTCGAAATTTACGTTTTATTCTTGAAACTAAAAATTACAGTTTGATATGATGAGATTTGGATCTCAAAACCATTTCTAAAGTTTTCAAATGGGGGTAAAACCCTAAATTCATTAAAGAATTTAAAGTAAATGGAGAGAAAATATTAAAGATGACATTTACTTAAATGATTTTAATGAAATAAAGGTGAGAAATATATATATATATATAAACTGTGGGGGAAAAAAAGTTGAAACTATTTTTTAGTTTCTAAAACTTTTTGCTTCTGACGATGGTTGATGGTGGCGACATTAATAGCTGATGACGGGGCCATTAGCAAGAAGGAATGCTCAAACAGTTACATCAATTTTCAATTTTTTCGTCAAAAGCCGACCAAAATCGAAGTAAACATTATAAATTTGATTCTAAAACATTATACAACTTATAAAAAACTTAAATAACATCCAATGAGTCAAAATCAATCAAAAATAATTACGCAAACATGATTAAATCCATTCAAACATGCCCGAATTTAACAAACTACTGAAAATTGAAAGAACAATCACAATCTAATGGATAAAATGTAATTTGCTATGAAATTGTTGTATAACTAGAAGGTAGAATGGAAGGCATCCTACATGGATAAATTTCGATGGTTGATTGGAGGCGAAGAATGACACGAAGGTCGAAGTTGGTAGTCTTGGATGCGAAACGGTCGGGTGGTTGCAATACTCTTGGTGACGACACTCCCTTCTTTCCTATGATGAAAGACGAATCTTCTCCCAAGTAAATGAAATCTTGAGTGGGATGTATCGAAACCCATTCGTTGATTTTTTTTGTGAGAAACGAAGAGAACGAAAAAAAAATAGGATAAAAAATCGTGAGATTGTAGAGCTGGACGTCATCTTCAACTTCTTCTTTGTCGTTGAAGTTCAACAATCACTCAACTGCGACGGATCTAGAAAGGAAAAGGGTAGAAACCCTTGGTTTTCAATTAGCTAAGGTTTAGGGGTTATTAGAGAACATGAAAAGTAAAATAAAAGAAATCAGGTTTCTTTTATTTAAAGATGTTGAGGGCATAATTGGTATTCTTCGTTTGTTTATAGTTTCGACGGTAACTTGACTTTCCGAATTTGGAATTTGACAAATGAATACTCCATTCTCTATAATTTTTTGTTGCAAACCTAATGGTGTAATCAGATTTGATAATTCTCGTTCTAACAAAAATTCACCATTTTGGGTCCCACTTGACACGAAATTTGAAGATTTTAAAACTTTTCCATCCGAACTCGAATTCGAGCGCTTACAGGCTAAAACATGTTTTTGACCATTTTGAGTCCAATGGTAAAGTTAGATTTCATTAAAAATGAACAAAATAAAATATGAGTATTTTACCCTAAGTTCATCTTTTAGAATTTTCTCAAAATTTCACCATTTTGATTTCCTCGAGATACAAATTAAAAACTTGAGGTATTACACATTTGCCATTAAAGATCTCTCAAAACTCTATAAATAGAGGTTTATTCAAGGTAAATGGATGAGGTTTTGGAGAGCAAGAAAATTTTGTCAAAAAACTCTCTTGAAAGCTCCCTTAAGTCCCAAAATTTTGTTTATCTATTCCCTAATCCATCTAAAAGCCTAAAGGAAGAAAGAGAATAAGAAATAACAAAAAAGGAAGACTAAGGTGGGGTATTAGACATCATTTTCAATTTTTTTTTTTTTGTGGTGCTTGAGCCCCCCCAACTCCCCCTTTTATCTAATCCTTCATCTTTATTTAGTTCACTTTTAAGTTCAAGTTCAATACATTGTATCTCTTTTGTTTTTCTTGTTAGTGGCAAGTCTTCACCTTGCAAAGCCATCTTCCCTTCTTATGTCCACAAATAAACTCTTGAAGAATGTCTCTTAATATTCAAAGCAAGTTATTTCCATCTTATTTGAGTTTTTAGCATTTTTTTAAGTTCTTAGTTTGTTTCTTTTCTTGTAAATGGCTTAAGGAGGGGAGAGTAAATCTTCACTATGTGAAGCAACCCCATTTTCTAAATCCATGGAATAAGTTCTTTATGAAACAATGACATGCATTCACCCTAGCACACACATCACTTTTCTTTATTCTAAAAGGCTATGAGTCAAACTGTAGACTTGTTTAGATCCATGTTAATCACTCTAAGCCAACAAATATAGTCCATATGGATATACACTTCATGCATAAGGTAATGGGTTCTCTAGAGGATATGTGCAACCCATGAACATGACCTCAGGACCCAACCAATAAAAACACTCATTTGTGAATGTATGAATCTAGATAAGTGCTTGGAGGCCAAAAGGGTAAAATCTATGATGATTTTCACTCAAACTTTAAGCCTACAAAAAATTCCAAAAAGCATGTATTCTCTCATATATGGTTTGCTCATTGAGTCATTTTACTCTATTTAAAGGTCAAACTATACTTCATTTGTTTCTTGACTTGTTGTTTTACTTTTAAATTATAAAAATACCAAAAAAAAATTAGTTTTCTTTTACAATTGGCTACTCTTTGATAACAACCATCTTAGTGGATGTGATAAGGTGCCTAACACCTTCCTTGTTTCACAACCGAACCTTTCTACTTAGTTCTTAAGTAGACCACATTTTTCATTGATGAAAATTACTATAAAATCATTTTTTTGGTGTCCATTCACACCTTAAATCTTGAATGGCGAGGACTCTTAAAAGTCATTGTAGGTTGGGGTTTAATCCTTTAAACCCACAAAGACATATCTATAGGTTTTTTTAAATCTTGATCCGAATCTGATCCAAAATTTGAAAATTTTGATATGTTTCTGACTCTTATTTTTTGGATTGGATTGGATTGGATCAGTTTGGATTCCGGATGAAGGTTGGATCATTGCCAGCCCTAGGCCTATCTAGTTCCGATCTAGACCTATCTCTCTCTCACGTGCAAATCATGTTAGTACGGGAAGATTTTTATATCTCTCTCTCTCTCTCTCTCTCTTGGTTACACTCATTTGTTTAAAAAACGAGAGATCACCATGAGAAGTAAACTTTCATGATTTTAACTCCTGAAAGTTAAAACTCGTGAGACTAACCATGAGAATTAATTATAACTTCAATGTTTGGTTGCCCATGAGAATTCATTATGAAGTCGCAAAGAATTCAAAATCCATTAAGAAAATTAAATTATTAAAATATGTAGATCTTAAACACCAAGATGGAGCAAAATAATTTAAACAATTATAGTTGTTCTTCGCTTAAGAAACTCAAATCTTGGTTTGAAGAAATTATATGGAGAAAATCACAATTCTCGAATAAACCCTAAGTTTCTGATCTAATGCAAGAAATTTCACCTGAAATCAAAGAGCAAGGCCTAACAATTTTGTAGTAGGAAACTTGTAACTACACAAATAGATCTAAAATTATGAATAAACCCTAGAATTCTAGAAGAAATTCAAGATTTTTTAAGGACTAGGTTTTTGATAAAAAAAAATAATTCGAATTCAAATGAGAAAAAATAATAATTTTACATAGTAGACAAAAATGAGATATTTAGTTCAGGTACCTTTTGTGTTTTTTCCAATTGATGACACACCTCTTAACCTTGAGCTACTCTAATAGATTAAAGAAAATCGACTTAAATGCCCATAACTTGAAACCCTTGGTTGTTGTTTCCAAAACCAATTAGTTATCTTTAGCCTCTTAGTTTATTTATTTATTACCTTCATCGTTAATCGTAAGTTTCTATGTACTTCAACCTTCATACCTACATGGCAATATAAAATTTTCTAGGAAGTTGAAGATTAAGTATAATTTTGGATAGAAAAAAAATCTAAGGTTTCTAAAAGGGATTAAGGTGAGATTGAAACTATGGATTAAATAGATTAAAAATTAGTAAGTCTTGATAAATTGACTCAAAAAAAAAAAAAAAAAAAACATTATCAACTGAGGTTGCATGTGCATAGAACCATATATTTTCCTCGAGATACACAAGGAAAAATCTATGGTTATGTGCTCCACGTCAGTTGAGTATATTTGAACATTTTTTTTTTTTTTTTGAGTTAGATTATCATTATTCAAAACTATTTTCCCATGATGTTGAAGAGCTTGAAGGTGATAGATTTTTAGGAGTAAAATTAGATGTTTTTGGCTTGAGATTGAAGTTGAAGGCATTTAGGTCAATTTACATGATCTATAATAGAATACTGGGTCACTAGGCATGCCCCTCAGTTTGAAAACATGAGGTCATCTCAAATATTCACTAAAATAGGGAGGGGTTTGCTTAAAGTTTACCACTAAATGGACTTCAAGAAGGGTAAAATTGTCCATATAAAAAAATAAGACTTATCTCACGTTCTCACCTCGATTTGAATGGTGGGGGGAAAGGCAAAGCTAGCCGTTAAGCTTGAGAAAACTAGCCGTTACATCTATTTTCTTCCCCACTTGTATTTCTCCACATCTCACACTTGAAATACGACCGTTGCCCTCATAGCTCTCTATTTCTTCTCCACTTCTCTGCTCATTCTCTTATTCTCTTCAAACAATTTACACAATCATCTCACCTGAAAGCATAATACACCCTTTTCTGGAAATCCGACACACATTGCCGGATTCCCAAAAATTTCCACTATGGGTATCGCTATCGATAATGGAGGATCGTCAACTTCCATAACCCAATCTCATCACCACACTCACAAAGTCTTCCTTTTATGCAATTACATCCTATTGGGTGCGGCATCAAGTTGCATTTTCCTCACTCTCTCCCTCCGACTCTTCCCATCCTTAACTGGATTCTTCCTCATCCTTCTCCACATCTTCACAATTGCAGGGGCAGTCTCGGGTTGTACCGTTGGGACCAATAGATTGTACACCGCCCACATGGTGGCTACGGTTCTAATGGCTATACTTGAAGGCTCTGTGTCGGTGCTCATCTTTTCAAGAACAGGGGATTTTCTTGGGCAATTGAAATCTTATGTAAGGGAAGAAGATGGAGTGGTGATCTTGAAACTTGCAGGTGGGCTTTGCATATTGATTTTTTGCTTAGAATGGGTTGTATTAGCACTTGCTTTTGCTTTGAGGTACTATGCTTATGTTGAAGGAGATGATGATGGTAGTACTAATTCAAGGAAGAGGAGTGCCAAGGTTCAAGAGGAGGAGATGAATGACTGGCCATGGCCATTCCAAGTGTAAAAATATATTTATTTATTTTATTTAAAACTTTTTTGCTCTTCTCTTTATGTTGTTGGATTTTTCTGCAAATTTTTAGTGAATATGGGTAAAATTGCTTATTTGTTTTGCTCTTGACATGTATCATGTATGTGAGTACTGGTGTTTGGTTTACAAGATGAGTGCATTTGGACTCATTTTCTATCAGTCTTCCAAAGAAGATGTTGGTGTCCTCCAAGGGTTCTACAACATAGGTATCTCAAGTAATTTACATAGAAAACAATAGTGTAGAGAATTCAATTAACAAAAATCATCTCTTACTTGACCAGAAAGAGGCACGTAGAGGGTATTGTTATGAGGAAAACAATGGCTTCCACCCCAAGATTCAACAACCCTTCTCACACCAAGAAAGGTCAATAATTTCGATATCACTTCACTTAATTCAACATTTTCAATTCACTCCTTTTATTTCAAATAATGCAAAATAAAAATAAAAAAGAAAGAAAGAAAGAAAGAATAAAATCGAAGGAAAGAAGATCACATTATGATTAAATACATCCAAAATGATTAAGAGAAATTGCTCGAATTACGGTTAAAGGAATTGATTGCAATCTCACGACCCTGTCAAATTCACTCCTTTTATTACAAATAAAGCGAAAACTTAGAATAAAATCAAAGGAGAGAAGAAGAAGAAGATCACAATATGGATAAAATACATCCAAAATGATTAAGAGAAATTGCTCAAATTATTATTGGTTCAGTAACGTTTTTGAAATATCAATCGGTATTTTTATCAAAATGAGTATCTTTTGTACACATACCTTTTTAATCAAACTTCATACAAATGAACTGATTTTTTTTTTTTTTCAAAATTTTGTAAAACATCAGAGCCTTTTATTTGACGTTCACAAGAAAGATAAATGTTCATGCTCACATACACGAAACAAACCAATGAACCAAAAGCAAATTAAAAAACGAATTCGAGCCAATTCAATTCAAATTATTATTGGTTTGTTCTAAAGTGGCAAATTATGAATCCAATTCAAACCAAACTAACTACAAAAACATAGGGTTTTAACAAGACAGAATTGTAAACAAATTTGGACCAAAGCTGAAGGCAAAACTTTAGCCCCAATTGATCTCGAATTAAATTACAAATCAAAATTTCATTGCGCTGCTATTGGCACCCCAAGTTGTACTTATTACACATTAATTGAAAATAAGTGAATGATTTAAAATAAATAAAAATGGGGGTGCCAATAGAAGCTCTTTTTTCTCTGTTTTTTGGGTTTAGGGTTTTATATGGAGCGAATCTCCATTTTGTCCACTGAATATGACAAAATTCCGAGTTTGGCACACTATGCATTTAAATTTCAGAAACATGCATTCGTCATTTTTATAACCTACGATTTACGAACTCAAACGTTCATCACTTTTAACATCTATGATTCTTAGATATACTAGGGAATTCATTGATTATAAAAATGACAAATTCAATCGAAAATTCATGTATTGAGAATTAATATGAATAGTGTACCAAAATTGGAATTTGGACCTAAGTTGTGCACATTTTAGAAAAAATCCCTCTTACATGAGCCTAAACATAATTGCAAAGAACTACTAAAATTGTTTGAACAGAGTGTTATAATGTTATGTAATGTTGAGATTATAATTTGACCCAAACCTTCATAATGGTTAAACTTTGAGCATTGTGTTTTAATCCTTAATTGGAGAGTGATGGATAATTTAAGAAATTGGGGTCCAATGAGTAAAAGTTGGGGTGTCAAAAGCAGGTTTCAATTTTAGAATGGGCAATGTTAAGGTGTGTGGTAAGGACAAACGTTAAAGTGCACATTGGAAATTGGATTTTCTTCAGAAAATATCCTCAGATTCCAATTTTCATAGTGTATTTATTGGACTTTAATGTGCCCTTAAAGGTATGAAATGCCCCCATAAAAGATTTTTTTTATACCAAAAATTAACTTCAAATACGTATTTCCAAGATGTATTAATATGTTCCCTTAAAACACATATTAACAAAACCCATATAAATATAAATATAAATACTAATTTATTTTATTTTATTTTTCTAAAACTAAAAAATAAAAAAAGCCTCATAACTCGGCCAAATTTGTAAATGACTCGATTGTTAAAGAAAAAATCTTCAGAGTTAACTCGGAGTACGAGTCACCTAAAAAACTAGTTAGTCGACCCAGCGAGTTTGAAGACTACGGTCTACGGTGTCATTTTGGGGCTGAGCTTTATAAATTATGATAGAAGTACAGAAGGCCACGATACGTATTTCGCTTCCTCCAATCAGTATTTGTTCTCTTTCCTAAGAAGTTTGGTCCGTACAAAAATGGCGGCACTGCGAAGAGCTATTATGGTTACTCTCCGCCAAACCCTAACAGCGAATCATACCTCTGTTGCTATCGCTCCTCTTCGATCCGAAACCCTGTACAGGTAGAAATCTCTTAATTTCAATTATATATATTCAAAGAAATGTTTGCTTCCTGTTATGCTCTTTGATTGGATGAACACTAGGGTTAATTTGTATTTTATTTTATGTTTCTTTCGTTTTCAGGTCTCATTTAGGTTCGTTTTCTCGTTTTTCTTCTGATCCTCAACCGTTCGACATCGATCTTTCAAACGAAGAAAGCAAAAGACGCATTTTGAACAGGTTGTTATCTATTTTCCCAATTCGTTTGTGACCTAGTGTTTGAGTTGTTGATTTAATAAGTAATATGTCCCCTTTTTTGTGTGTGTTTAGGTTGTTGTATCGAAGCAGGCAACGTGGGTTTCTCGAATTGGATTTGGTTTTAGGAAATTGGGTGGAACAGCATATTTCTTCATTGGACGAATCGAAAATTAAAGCGCTTGCAGATGTTCTCGATCTGGTAAACCTCTGATACCTTTTGTGTTTTTGTTTGTTGATTTTATTAGTAGTTCTTTAATTTTGATTCTGCTATGAGATTGATAAGTTTTATGGTAGAATTTGAAACATGGGTCTTGTAGAGTAGAGAATCCTTCTTACAAAAAATGAAGGATCGAAATTTTTGCTCCTTGTGCAAAATCACAGAATTCTCTAATAAAATTTGTGAAATTCTCCAAATAAGGGACTAGCTGATTAAATAGACTAATTAATCTATAATTTATCAGTTAATAATACAAGATGTAACATTTTTACCCGTCACCTCAAATTTTTTATTTTCTTCAGCATTCAAATCTCAAGAACAAGATATGGTTTTTAGGGAGGTTGAAGATGATGGAGTTTGGTAAGAAACCCAAAAACATTATGTATAAATTATCTGAATATTTTTTAGCAAGCTTTCCCAACTTTATCCAAATTTACATAATCAACCTCCCCCACCCCCGTAATTTCCGAATCTGAACTTTGATACTATGCTTGGGTCATATTGGTTCAGTTCTTGTCAGGTTTCAATATGAATTAGCTAAAAAAAGAACCTATTATGCTCAAACAGTTTGGGTTTGTAGAAGTGCTTGTTATGAAACTGAAATTAACAGACCTGGATAATCAATCATTTATGGCTTCAGTCAGGTATGGTTTAATCAGGTTCTCATTGATCTCCCAACCTAGGCCAAAGCAACTTATTTGGCTTAGTGTCAACTAGAAAATTAACTTCAAGACCTTATCTTTGTAAGTGTATATGTTCGTATTATACATACAAATAAAAATAAACGAAATGTTTCTAGTTTATTTAGGACTTTTTTTTTTCTTTCTTTGCATAGGGATAAGGTGCCGGTGGGGATTTGATCCCAAGTCTGTAGCATTGCCTCTCTCAGACTTCACTAACTTACCAAGTTGACACCTTTAGTTTTGTGTGAATTATCCTCGTAACTTTGTGTGTCAAATTGTATATTATTCCCCTTTTTCTTTTTCCAATGTATTGGTTGTATCATTTTGTTAGCTTCTAAGTCCTTGAATTAGACAAAGATATTGAAAGACAACCAGAACAAAACACAGACTCAAGGGCTATCATGCTCAACACAATCTATACATGCATAGATTGTGTGGTTGCTATCTTCTGAACATTTTTTTGTCCGAAAAGATCTTCTAGACATGGTTCAAAGTATCTTATTTTCTTGGCCTAGACATGTTCCACTGAGATATCTTCAAAAATAATATAAGTGATTAAAACATTTTGTTAAAATTATATTATGTCATCTTCCTTTCTGGGCAACAAACTCTGACAATATTTCTGTGAGAATTCTTGTAATTTTGGCAACCACATATATTCTTTCTGGGTAACAGTTCTTAAATTGTGAGATATATTGAGTATCTCCCAACATGACATTTGAAACTGTTTACAGGGAGATGCAATGCACTTAAACTATCCTAATGAAGGAGCTTTTAATTCAAGGAAGATAAATACTAGACATCAGATGCTTAATGCAAATGAATGCATGAGTGTGATCCATGCATTATTTGGAATTAGATGGGAAAAATAAACCATGGCCTTGGGATGCAAGTTATGCCAATTTCCTTCCTACCACTTTAGTTTGCTTCTAGGAAGATTACCATGTGGATCTGACAGCTAAGAAACCTGAAGGTGTCATTTTTATGTTACATTGGGTGAAGTAAATTGCATTCCTCTTATGTTTTTTTATGGCCATCTCAGTCATTGAGCAGTCTTATTATTAATATAAATCTACCTTCACTTCTTTCCACAAAAAAAAAAAAAAACGGGAAAGATTTGGACCAAGGGTCTACCAAATGTCTTCACTTGATATTTGTTGCCCCTTGTGATCAATAAGCACAGTTTGCTTGATACTGATTCACCCATTATGGCTATGATGTTAGTTATGCCATAGGAACTGATCCTCAATTTTCCAACCTATAAGAAGAGGGAGCCTGGCTAATCTCCATCAGTTAATAGGGTTTTGCCTTGATTTATTTCATTTTTAACTCTAGCATTTAGTGGGATCCATTGTTAGAGTTGCTTTCATAAAAATTTGGTTTTTCTGTGCAATTCTTTTATTCTCAATGTTCCCCATAATGAATGGCACTTCATTTTGAGAAATTTTCCTCCCTTTTGTGTGCTTTTCATGGAATTAATTTTGCTTCATCTTCTCTGATTCTTATTTCTTCAGGAAAGCCCTGCTCTGTGGAAGTGGCTCAGTGGCCAAGAGCAACCACCTGAGGCAATGAACAGCAATCCGGTCAGAATAATTTAGAAAAACCCAAACACCACAGATTCTTCTCTATTTGTTTGGGTTTTAATTCTTATGCAATTTATCTGTTTGTATGTATAGGTATTTTCCGCTGTTCGCAACAAGGTTATAGGCAATCTCGACAGCCATGCTTCCCCGGAGACACGTGCAACACCTGGTCAACCATGGGTAAGAGGATGGGATGATTTTAAGAAGGGACAAAACAGCCCCATATTCGGCAACCAGTAACATGGAATCACCCAATTACCTTTAAATTTGGAGATTGAAGATATATATTATTCCCTGTTGTTTAGTAAAGAATAAAAGGGGTATTCTTTTGACTATACCTCTTGTATAAATTCAATAACAGGTTCAAGTGACACCATAAACAATATAGGTGTGGGTTCTGCTACATCGTAAGAGAACTCTGTAATGAACAAATACAAGATGTTGCTTCGGCTTGTGTTGAATTTTACATATTGCCCTCGAAAGAAATTTGAATTGCTTCATTGGTAAAAACATTGAATATGGTAATGCCACAAGTGCTGGGGGAAACAAAAAACATAGCATTACCATTCATTTAAAAAGAGAGAGAGAGAGGGGGGGGGGGGGGGGGGTGTTCCATCTCAAGTGAATGATGTGTTTGAAACACCAAAACTACTGGTTTCTCATCTTCTTCACATAGTTGGATTTTCCAACGGACATTGTGGTCATTTTCGATGATTTTTTAATATCATGAATGACGAATTGGAGAGTGATACTTTGAATATTTAGATGTATTTTTTTATTTTTTTATTTTTTTATTTTGCGATGTTTCATCAAGAAAAATGAAGGACGAAGTTGAGATTCTAAATTTTTTGATGATTACATTGTAACTTTTGATTTTGCAACTTTAATTTATATATTTTGAGTATTTCAAGGAGATTTGCTGAAGTTGAAAAAAAAAAAAATTTAAATCTAAAAAAAGTAAACATCTTAGTCACATTATAAAGTTGAGCTCACTACTTTTTATTATTGAATTCACCACTTGCATAGAATTCAACACTTTTTAACTTAGTGTCAAGCTCAACTTTAATTATTTAGGGCCATTTGTTCAATGTTTATTTCAGCACTTAATGTCGAAAATCATTTAATTTCAACAATATTAGAAAATTAGCGCATTTATTTATGACAAAATTCAGTGAAAATTGTTTTAAAAAATGGGTTGAAATTTTAAGCGAGAATTTGTAACTTATCATTAATAGTTATTTGCGCTAATTTTATCGGCGGACAAGTATGCCTTTTTACACTTTCACTATTTACATCTATTCTCCACGTTTTTCATCTCTTTGACCTAAATCCCCAATCTCAACAAAATAATAAGAGCAACCATTTTTGTGACTATGGAGAAGAAAAACCATGCCACTGTCAGAGGAGAAGAATAACAGGTATCTCTCTCTCTCTCTCTCTCTAGATTTGTGAAACCAGCAAACGAGTTCTTCCTTCATACAGTCATTTTTGTGACTGTGGAGAAGAAAAATCGTGCAACTGTGAGAAGAGAAGAATAGTAGCCTTACAAGTCTCTCTCTCTCTCTCTCTCTCTCCGTTTAGATTTGCAAAACCAGCAAACGAGTTCTTCCTTTGTTTTTGTTATGTACCCACTTAAATCGGATCACAAAAATAATTAAAAAAGAATAAAAACATTGAGATTGATCTCGTTCGAGGGAGATCGGACCTCCTAAGCCACCAATTCGAGATGGTGAATCTTCAAAATCCAATAGGATCTTAATAATAATTTCTCTCATATTTTCATTAATTTCATAATGAATTTAAATACAAAGAAACACTACCTTAACTACCCACTCTCCTATTTATTCAAGTAACTATCTCATAACCATAACTACATAACTCCTACACAATTCGTAACTACCCTTACCCATTACCTAAGACTATTTAACTAATTGAAACTCTAAAACAATTAAAATAAAATACATCAAGATGCATCAAATCTAAATACAAGGTAATAATTTCTAGGCACATAATATTCTCTACCCCTTGTAAAAAACCTTGTCCTCAAGGTTTCAATCTAGAAAGTATTCCTTCCCCCTTCATCTTCAATTTCATTTATATCATCTCGCTCGCCGGTTTCGTCCATTTCCTTTGGCCAATTCCCCTCTAAAAGGAAAAATTGCTGAATTTTACATTTATGGCCTTGAGAGAATTTCTCATTGCAATTATAACATAACCCACGATCTCTACGCTCTTTCATCTCTACAGGTGAGAGTCGTTTGAGAGAAACTGATAATGATTTTCCTGAAGGAACAATTGTGTTGGTGTCGTTTGTAGGGTTGTTCAACCGCTTTCGAGCCAATATTTTTTCTTCTTGCATGCAAGTGAGGCCGATCGCATCAGTGAATGTTGTTGGTTTCAACATCTGAACACTCAAACGAATTTCTTCCTTCAGTCTTCCCACAAAACAGCTCACCATGAAGGACTCATTAAAATCTTCAGTTCTGTTTGCTAACTCCTCAAACTGAGTTTGATATTGCTCCACTGAAGATGTTTTTCTCAATTTAGACAACATAGCCGTTGGATCCTCGTATGGTG